>NC_046663.1:113250990-113253678 GCF_010883055.1 Belonocnema kinseyi
AGAACGGGGTTACTGAAAGCGAGACTTTGGCATATATCAAATGAATATTACAAATTTTATCTATAATGATTAATTTAATATTTTCGTTCCTTATTTTGATCTAAATTTGATTCTTATCTATCCTGAAAAATGTATCGTGTCAATCAATTTATATTATTACAATTCATTATATGCATTGGTATTGAAGCAGACGTATTTATACTGACTTGTTTTTATAATTTAAAAAGTGCGACATCTATAAATAAACTATTTTGTTATTAAAAAAATTTAATTTTTTATTTTCAATGCTATTTTTTAAGATAACAACGAAGCTTAAAACCAAAACTACGATTCCTATCAAAACGTGCTTAACAAATTTGTATTTTTTTATGCACCATTTTTTTTAATTAACATTTTTTTGTAACTTGCATAGTTAGACCACGAAATAGAATTTTTTATTTTTCATTATTTTTGTTGTGTGATCAAAATTTAAATTTTCGATTTTTCAAAAAAGTTCAAAAAGTTATCATGACAGTCTTAAAGTCCGCCACTGCTATTAAAATATGTTTTAAACGTCACTTGATATCATAAGATTTTATATATAAAATCCTCTTCGAGTTTGAACTATTTTCTTTTGAAATTCTTTGAATTTGCTACAATTCCAAGTTGAAAAATGTAGTAAAAGTTCAACCTATTAGGTTGACAATATTCAAATTATGTCAATTCTCTTCACACAAAGGAAGTTCTACCAAATGACCTTCCGACCTCCTTAAGTATATATTTTAGAATTTGCTCCGTATTCTCTTGACGAAGGTAACTATTGTAGAGCAGCTATTTTTCTTTTTAAATCTCTATCACTCTATGGCTCGACCTTTTTATATTAAAATAGTTTTAAGCATAATTTTATGTCTACTTAATGCGGGAATAACTTTTGAGACCCGAGGGGTACTTTAAACTAGGAGCTCTTGGACCGAATCGATCTTTGCCAAGAGTGTGATGT
Source organism: Belonocnema kinseyi (assembly GCF_010883055.1). Taxonomy (NCBI): domain Eukaryota; kingdom Metazoa; phylum Arthropoda; class Insecta; order Hymenoptera; family Cynipidae; genus Belonocnema; species Belonocnema kinseyi. The sequence goes on from NC_046663.1 coordinate 113,251,970, forward strand.
GATGCCAAGAGCATCTTCAACTTTGGAGAGCTTCTCTCAACAAACATTGTCCAATCTATAGACCTTCTAAAAAAATCTTGAATAGTTGATCATAACTTGCAAACTTTTAATGCCGATTCCGCCAGGATTTTTTTCATGGTACCGATTTTTTTGTATTAAAATTATATAGATTTTTTTAATGTACACAAATTTGTAATGTTGATACCGATTGGTGTCCATTTTTCTAGATTTCTTTCCTCTGAAAAATAACTGCCAATCAGGTATGAGTAATAATTTTGTAAGTTCTGATTGTTTTTCTAATTACCAACAATAAAAAATTGTGATAATTATTCAGATATTGCAAAATAAAGTACAAACTTTATTTATTATGATTACCTTAATATTTTTTTCTTATGTTTCATTCAATTTTATTGTCAGCTACTCTGAAAATTTATATCATTCCAATAGATGTAAATTATTACAATTCATGATAAGCATTGGTATTAAAATTAATATTAAACAAGCGCGCATGTCATGAAAAAAACAATTTTATCATTAAACATTTTATTGCAAGTTATGTCGTTTTTACATCAATTTAATTTGTTTATTTTCAATGTTATTTTTACGATTTAAACCAAGAATACGCATCCCAGCGTAACGAGATTCTTAGAAAATGTATAGATCCAATTTATGCGAAAAATTTTGTAAAATAAAAAGTTGTAGCTTGCGTCACTTATCTAAAAAGTTATTTTTTTATTTCTTATGTATTCTAATAACTAAAGTTTATCATAAATTTGTAGAAGTTTTTGGTTGAACAACTTTTTTCTATTAATTTTTATCGTCTCTTGGTCAGTTTTCCAAAAATTAATTTTTTTTAGTTATAATCTTATTTTTTACGTATAAAAGAAAACCTACTCGTCATATATTAAAATTATTAATATTAAATTTGTACGTCCATCTTGTGTAAATATCTTTAATCAATTAATTTTTTGTTCGTACCTTGTGTCATATTTTAAACAAAAAATCTGTTTTATTTTTAATGTTATTCTTTACGATTAAAACAAAAATGACCATTCCACCAAAACATTACACGGAGAAAAATGGATGTTCAGAAGTAAAATCTAGATGTTCAGGGTTATCATATTATATGTTTAATTATAGGACAACAATCTAGATGTTCGAAGTTAGAATCTGTAGATCTTAAAAAGTGAAATGTTACCCTCTAACATCCACAATGTTCAACTAAAAAATCCGAGATATTGCATGTACGGTTACATCAAATTACGTGTGTAAATATTTGAGGCGTTTAATTATTTATGTTCATTTATGGAATTAATTGATAACTTATTTGTGAATTTTAAATTAAACTTTAATGTTCGTACACGAACGAAAAACAGATAAAGGGTATAAAATATCGATCAGATAGTGCATTCAGTCAAGTTGAGGTTATATTCAATATTTCTAATTCAAAATAAAAACGGGGATAAATAATCGAAGAGCGAATGATCAGTGATCTGAATTAAATATTTGATCTATTTTAAGTTACTTAAACTCAAAGTTTATTTCAGATTTATAAACCTTTTGTCAAATGTGTTAAGTCAATAAACCTAAAACATAAGATCGTTGTTCCCTTCTTTAGACAGAAAAAAGTTGTTATCCAATTTTATATAAGGACATCTAATTTTTATTCCTTGGAAATGTTCGAAAATTGTAATATTCCATCATTTTAA
>NC_046663.1:113253778-113256095 GCF_010883055.1 Belonocnema kinseyi
ATAGTCGTGAAATTGCAATGCGCGATGCGCATGCGCTCCAACGGTTTTAACATCTGAATGTGTTTCAGTTTAACATAAAAATATTTTTACGCCTAACATCTCAAAAAGATGTTAAATGTTTAGCATGAATATCTGCGTATTAGGTGCTACAATCTTCCTCTTTGAACATCTACATTTGAACATCCATTTTTCTCCGTGTATTAATAACAAAATTTATAGATCTTTTTTCTGTGTATGACTTTTATGCATTGATTTTTTTTTCGTACCTTGCGTAATTTTTCCAAACATGCAACTCTTTTATATTTAATGTTATGTTTCACGATTAAAACAAAAAAAAAGCATCAAAAAATGATAAGTAACAAAATTTTGAACTCATTTTTAGGTAAATAACTTAGGTCTATCATTGTTTTTTTCAGCTAATCAAATCTGTCAATTCTTTCGAAAGTTATCGTGCTAACAGACTACAAATGTAGACACATTCGCGAAAACCTGTTTTTTTAGGGTTCAGAAGATCTCAAAATGTGGACATTTGATAAAAACTGTCAAAAAATTCGTCATGATTTTGGGAAAAAATTCCTGTCGGATCCCATATTACAAATTTGTCACATCGAATAAAATGATTTTGAACAGATCTGATTCAACTGACGCCCAGAATACAATTTTTACCCCTTTCTCAAGGTAGGGGTCCTAGAGGATCCGCTTTATTAAAATTGCTTTAAAAATCGAAATTCAATAATACTACACTTCTACCCATTCATTCATGTTCTTTAGTCCAATAGGAAGCCGAGTTACTACTAACATTTATATTTTACGTTTTTTCCGTTGATTTTAGTACATACTAAAAGTGATTGTTTATAAAGATTTGCGAAAATCCAGTTACCGAAAATTGGACTTCCAAGTAAAAAATATAATAATGGATGGTTGTTGCTCCTTCCAAGTCTTGGATCTTAAGGAGAAAAATATCTTATGTGACACATGCGCCGAAACTTGAAATTTCGATGACGCATTTTCCATTTTTTCAACAGCAAAAATAACTCCTATAGATCGCATGGGTCCTTCAGGACCCACTTTGGAAATCTTACTTCCAGACAATGTTGACCAAAAACAAAAATGGGATTACCGGACTTAGAGTATTTACAGGTATAATATATATACGAAAATATAGTCAATTTTGCTCCGGGTATACAGTCCCGTCCCTAATTAGGGAATGTAGATCTACATTTTTACATTCTCATCAAGAGAAGGTATTAGTTTTGTGTAAAATTTGACCCCCCCCCCATTTTTGTCAAATGTCCACGTTTTGAGACCCTCTGAATCCGAAAAACAGGTTTTTACGAATGTGTCTGTCCTTCTGTGTGTGTGTGTCTGCAGATTTTTAGTTTGTTAGCACGATAACTTTCAAAAGAATTGGCAGATTGAATTGGCCTTTGGTATATATACTCTTTTAGTGTCCTAAAATAAAAGTCAAGTTCGTTAGCCAGCCATTTTGGGTAGAATTCAAAAAGTGAGCGTATTTTGAAAATTTTTTAGACCACTTTTTTTAAATTCAAAAATTGTCTGGACGGATATTCATAGCATTCAATCAGATGTACAATTAATCCTAATGCCTTTTCTTGTGAAACCAAAATTTACCACAGTTATAGCATTTACCAAATTTCAAAAAACACACGAAAATCAATATTTTAAGTCAAATAACGCATGATATGAAAAAGAGTCAAAAAAAGAAAAATGTTTCTTTTCCAATGCACTACAAGATTGTTCATAATAAATTCGGCAACATTCATGATGAGTTGACACATTGTATGATTTTTAAAAACAAAGTTAATAAACAAATGCATTATTCGAGCATCTGTCGATGGAAAATTTATTTTTTTCGACATCCTAATTAAAACTGTTGACATAGAAAAAAAACTAATTTTTCTGTAAACAAATGCCTGATTAATGCATTTTTTTATCTATTTTGTTTAAAGAAATAATAACATTTATTAACTTACTATGAATGTTGCTGAAACTCTTATTAACTTCCCATATGAAAAGACTGGCATTGAAGAAACCGAATTTTTCTGCCGACAAATGCCCGAATAATGCATTTGTTTAAAAGATTATAAGATTAATCAAAAATTATGAATTTTCCTGTAAATATCATAAAGTTCCAAATTAAAAAAAATGTACATCGAAAAAAAAAATTTCTGTCGAGAAATGCCTGATTACTACATTTGTTCATAAAATGTCTCTTGCAATATAACTAGAAAATAGTATGATTGCGGAAAATCATAAAAAAAAACTTTCGAAAATAATTCGTTTATTAGATCTTTCG
>NC_046663.1:113256195-113265413 GCF_010883055.1 Belonocnema kinseyi
CTGTTATTGACAAGCACTGTAAACGTCAAATAGATAAAATGGCCATTTTTTCGTCATACTTGTTTGTTTATTTGTAAAAAATTGAAAACCTTATTGAAAAATCATGCTCGACAACTCTCTTAGAAATCTTGACAGCTTTTTTCAAATTTGTTTTGTGCAAATCGCTTAATATTTGTGGGCTGTGCGTTTTTTTGTACCAAAAATGGAATGTTTTACCCACTATGGGCTGGGAATGTGAGAATGAGATCATATGAACTCCCATCTAACACAACGCTGCTGAAGGTTGTTTCAAATTCTCAGCATAAAACACTAACCAGCTATGACTCTTGGTTGAAACTAACCGCCTCCCACCCCCGTCCCCAAACCCTCGTTAATCGAAGTTTTGTTGGTCACTAAGGTAGGGATTTAATTTAGAAGTTGAAAAAAGGTAAGGCTGGTGTTTCGACCGCATGTGCTACGTTTAAATCGTAAAAATAAAATTGGAAATGAGCAAATTCAGTTTTTGGAAAACCGGCAGATGTTGCAGTAAAATGTTTAATAACAAACTTTTTTAAATAATGCGCATTTTTGTTTAAAGAGTCAATGAAACTACGTCTGTTTTAATATCAATGCATGTTATGAATTGTATGGAAATTATATAAAAGTTGAGATACAAATTCGAGTGCGAAGCACGAGATACGTGATAAGAATGCATTCGTTAAAGCCGAAAGAGCTTTAACAAAAAAAGTCACTATCACTAAATTACTGTTGTCGATATTTTGACTTTAAGTTTTAAAACATCTGTGCACAAGTGTAGGCAATATACAAAGACCGAGCGCGGAGCGTGAGATAAATATATTATCGAGCGCGAAGCGTAAGAACCAACAGTCGCGCGCCCTAGGCGCGCTCAAACTTGCGAGCCGCGCGTGCAGCGCGCTATGAGAATGTGCCCGCAAAGCGGGCGGATTTTTTGTCCTTTAAACGTACACAAAAAAAGTTTAAATTACTAGAAGAACATATAGTAGAATATTATTGAATTCTTTCAAAAAACTATAACTAGATTCAATTGTTCACCCTAGTACCAAGCACAAATCAGAATTTTCGATTTTTTAAACCATACCCGGAATTTGGTTTCTTTCAGGTTTCACTGAAGAATTAAGGTTATATCTGTGCTTTTGTTTAAAATTTTTTTAAAGAGGTTGCGCTAATGTAAAATAAATGTAATAATGACTTACATTTGAACTGTGTATTCTGTACCCACCCAACGTAAATTTCATTATCAAATATTCTGCAGCAAATATTTAAATATTTAATAAAAATTTTTTGTTTTCTCAGGATTTTTGAATTTTAGAAATTTTTTTCCCTCTTTAACCCTCATGATGGCAAGCTAAAATGATGACGTTAAAGGCAAGCTGGGCCTCTCAGGCCCAGGGGGAAAATGCGGATCCAAGCCGGAGTTCACGACCGGCGCAGTACTACGCCAGTTGTAATTCAGAATAAATACCAGTACTCTCTGTTAGTACTCTACCAACCATCAGCATAGTACTGGTATACTACTGGTTCAGTACTGACTGTCATTACTGGTAGAATACCGACGCAAGAATTCCGTCAACGGTTGGCGCAATACTGGTTTACAACTGGCTCAGTACTAACCGTCACTACTGGTGAAATACTGGCACATAAGTTCCGCCAACTGTTGGCGTGATACTGGTAATCTACTGGCGCAGTACTGATATGTACTACTAGTAACACATTGACACAAGAGTTCAACCAACGGTTGGCATTATACTGGTTCACAGCTGGCCACGTACTGACCTTTATTACTGATGTAATATCAGCACATGTGTTCCACCAAGGTTTAGTGTGATACTGATATATTACTTTTGCAGTAATGATACGTATTACTGGTAAAATACTGAAACAAGAGTTTAACAAACGGCTGGCATCACACTGGTTTACAACTGTCCCAGTACTGACCGTCGCCACTGGTGCAATATCGCCACAGGAGTTCCGCCAGTGGTTGGCTTGATACTGGATCGAATACTGGCGCAGTGCTAATACATATTACTGGTAAAATACTGACGCAAGTGTTTAACTAACGGTTGGCATCATACGGTTTTACAACTAGCGCTGTACTGACCTTTATTACTGATATAATTTTTGAACAGGTGCTCCGCCAACGGTTGGCGTGACACTGATATACTACTTTTGCAGTACTGATACGTATTACTAGTAAAATATTTAAACAAGAATTCAACGAACGGTTGGCATCATACTGGTTTACAACTAGCTCAGTACTGACCGTTTTCACTGGTGCAATACTGGCACAGGAGTTCCGTCAACGGTTGGCGTGATACTGGGTCGACTACTGGCGCAGTACTGATATGGATTATTGGTAAAATACTGAAATAAAAATTTAACTAACGGTTGGTATCATACTGGCGTACAACTGGCTGAGGAGTGATATGCGTTACTGGTGAAATACTGGCCATGGCGTTTCTCCAGCGATTGAAGTAGCAATGGCCACATACCAACTTCAAGTGCTGATTGACAACCGACATAAGAGTTCAGCCAGTGGTTGTCGTGATACTGAGTCTATTACTGGCGCAGTACTGATACGTATTACTGGTAAAATACTGACACAAACGTTCAACCAACGGTGGGTATCATACTGGTGTACTACTGGCTTAGGAATAATATTCATTACTAGTGAAATATACTGACATAAGAGTTTAACCAACGGTTGGCATCGTACTAGTTTGCAACTGGTTCAGTACTGAGCATTACCACTGGTGTCATACAGACACAGGAGTTTCGCCAACGGTTGGCGTGATACTGGATTTACTACTGGCGCAGTACTGATACGTATAACCGGTCAAATATTGACACAAGCGTTTACTGTTTAAATACCGGAATCGGTGTTTCACCAGTGATTGGCGTACTTCTGGCCACATAATAACTTTAAGTTATGATTGACAACCGAGATAAGAGTACAGCCAATGGCTGGCGTGATACTGTGTCTACTACTGGCGCAAGAGTTCAGCCAACGGTCGGAATTATACTGGTGTACTACTGCCTCAGGAGTGGTATACATATCTGGTGAAATACTGGTTTTCTTTTTAACGAAAAATTGTATTTTTAATGTGAATTTTTAAAACAGATCAGTTACTCATGTTCCCAGGTGGAAATGTCGGCTGTGTGCCGGATTTGAACACCGGCGCAGTACTGGCCCAGTAATGCCCACCAGTACAGACAGCCGGTGATTCGCCTAGTACTGGCAGAACGTTGGCTGTACAACCGGGGAAGTGCTATGCCAGCAGTACAAAAATAGATTTAAAAAAAAAACACGTCTATAAATGTTGTCAGGGTATTTTGAAATTATGAAAAATTTTAAACGTTCAGAAAATGCTATTATCAGAACTTTTAAACTGGTCTAAAACGCGAAAAAATAAAATATTACACGAAGAAAAATTGTAGTCGATTTAATTTATTTATTTAAAAACTATTTTATTTATATTTCCGTGAACAATTAGTTTATTTTATATCTATTTGATGTCGTATGATGATAAAAAGATTAATGAGAAAAAAGAGTTAAATAATTGTTGTTTTAACTTTTCTGAACTGTAGCTTATGAGGATGGCTTTTTCATAGGGTTTCAACTTGTCGGTTTAGCGCAGTTGTTAGCACTCCCGACTGCTAGGCGCTAGACTTAGGTATATAGATATAGGTTCGAAACCCCGTAGCGTTAGAAATATTATTTGTAATTTAATGTGTAAAAATGTAATATATGTATTCATTCTAAGCAGTGTCAATACACATGTATTGACAAAATACTCGCAGTCAATTATTATTTATTTTTTAAATACCTTTTCTGCTATATCTATAGATTATAGAAATAGTACGTGTTAAAATGAAACGAATATTTTAAAAATTATATTTTTGTAATCATAAATAATATTCGGACTATTTGCAGTCGTATGATGATGTATGGATGGTCTTTAAAACAATTAAGTAATTTTTTATCATTTTTTAAAATTAACTCCGGCATTTTCGTACGACAGCGGTTTGCTAGTACTGGCAGTCACTACTGCGCCAGTACTGACAGGCCAGTACCGCCAAGAATTACAAGCCAGTACTTACATACTACTGTGCCAGTACAACCAGCCAGTATTGGAACTCCGTGAGGCGGTGCTGGGCCAGTACTGTGACAGTGGTGTATTTCTACTTGGGATACCTTCGTTATCACTTGGAGCCTAATCAGTACCTGCTCAGTACTAATCTACAGTAGTAGCCCAGTGGTGAACTTCAGTGCTGGCCCAGTACTACAGGGCAGTACCTCGCTGAGTTTGCAGTATTGTTTGAGCCAGTACTGGGCCAGTACTAACAGAGGGTATCGCACCAGTACCAAATGTAAGTACTAGCCCAGTACTAGCTAAATAATGCAAGTCATTATAGAACATTGTTATCATTAGGGGTTTTACAGTTAGAAAGCCAGTAGTCCTGCCAGTATTCTAACAGTGCCGCGCCAGTGCCGAATTCCGACAGGCGGTACTGGCGTGGTACTGTGCCGGTGGTAAATTTCCCTCTGGAGGCCCGTTGAAATTCAAACTTCTCTTTCCAGTAAATACATAAAAAAACCTAAGAAGTTTGATCATTATTATTCATAATTACATTTTATGATCACATTACATTCAAATTTATAATGCAGCTTTGCAAAGTTTCGACACTTGATCGTGTTAACCAAATATTTGTTGCACGCATTTTTATGGCATGCCAAACCAAAATTTACCAAGATACGTTTTCTTGTGAAGCCGACTTGTTGCTCGCTTTTTCCAGTAAAATCGCGATGAATCACAAAGGCTGTGACTGAAGAGACTTTTTAAAAATTAAAAAACATAGCATGACGCCACTGATTCGTTTTACATTGAACCATATATGAATAGTATATTTGGCCAAGAGTGTCAACGCCTCTTTTGTTGCGTTATATAAAAGATTTATAACCTGTACTTTTGTTCCTTCCAAATATCAGCATTGCAACTATTGCAACAACTATGACAACATAATCACTACAACATCAAAATATCACGCGTTGCAAATGCGAGCGCACATTTGAAAGAGTTTACGCGAGAAATTATGTTTGCACCTGCAAGCAGTAGATGTATTTTAAAAACAAACATGGAAATATATAGGAATCCTTCAAAATAAAAAGAAGTATCTGTAAAACTGAAATCTATGCTCTCAAACTGTTTTTTCATTCAAACATGAGTGATATGCATACTCTTTTCCTCGCGGTACTAAAAGTTGATGTTGCAATGAAAAGCGGGCCTGCGAGGCCCGGCTTGATTTACACTTCGCCAAAAGAAATTTCCATTCACAAGCCCATACTTGATACACAACTCTTTATAACTCGAAAATTGTGACCTGTCGGGCCTCTGAGATCCGCCTGTCTTCTTGAGGGTTAATATTATAACGTGGCTTCTAATCAATCTGAATGTAAGAAAATAATTTCATCTCCTTGAAAATTGTTATTTTTTCAAGATGCTAAAATTTCACACTGAGAAACAATGCTGCAGTCTCAGCAGATATACTATTGAATCAATAAACCCTGTTCAAAAGCAGATATTTGATTGATTTTAATGTATATACTTTACAATTTATATAGCATTGCTTTTCTGTTCAATCGTGATGTTATAAATTGTGTAGTATATACACTCGAATCGATGAAATAGCTGCTTTTGAACAAGATTCATTAATTCAATAGTATATTTGATTTAAAATGTTACAATACAATGTTACAATACATTGTCAATATCAAATCTTATAAATGTTTTGACTTTCAAAGAATGCATAAAAGATTCAAGAATTTGACAGATTTTTACTCGAAGCATAAAGATTGCTTTGTGTAGAAAATATATTGTAACCGTAGACGCCATTATGTATTATCTAGTAATTAAAAACAAATGATAAAATAAGTTATTTATAATATTGCTTATGATAAGTATTATAAGCAAAAGAAAATGTAAAATAGTATGTAAAAGATAAAATTTATCTGAAAAAAAGATAAAGTATATCTGACGTAAATATTTTTTTGACATATAACCTATGTCAAAAAAATATTTACGTCAGATAAACTTCATCTTTTTTCAGATAAATTTGATCTTTTTTCTTAGATAAACGTGATGCAATGTTTTTATCTTTTTGAAATATAAAATTTATTTCTGGGGTTTACCTTGAATCGGTTAAAGTTTTTATGAACCGAAAGAAACTAATATGTATTGCGATATAATATACAAAAATAACGATCTATAGAGCTACAATTCGTTTAATTCGGGGTCTCTCTGTATGCCTAATTTAAATTTACAATAAAACTCTCTGCATGTTTGACCATTTTCAATCATTCATTTTAAAAGTATTGATGCATATGTAGGCTTTACAAGCTTCTTTGTTAACTAGGTACATTTCTTCTGGTTTTTACAATTATACCACACCTTCTTAATTAAGTATATGCACTTTTGAGCTCTAAAATGTTATGGTACTGCAGTCTCATTGATTTTCAAAGGCAACCTACATTTTTTGCTGGGATTGAAGTTTATATTCAACTGAACCCAACGACCTACTTTAATAGTATTCTGTACACAAAAAAGAGATAAATCTAAATTTAAAAAAAAGTTTATTTGCTATATTGTTTTGTTCATAAATATTTAGAAAAATTTATTTGAATGATTACAAAAAGAATTTCTTATCATTATAATCATAATAATGAACGCATTTGAATCAATATAAAAATAGTTTTGTAACTTTTTATGATATAAAATCGGGGATGAGTTCTCACGATCAGGAGAGCAAGCATTTTCGATAAGACGCGGATAACTTCCTTGTGGAAATGAAGTGTTAGAGTCAGACACGTTATAATTTTAACCCTCAAAAAGGCAGGCGGGTCTCAGAGGCCCGGCGGGTCACAATTTTCGAGTTACAAAGACTTCGAAATTTCTTTTGGCGAAGTCTAAATACATACAAAAAAATCAGGTTTTCTGAAAATTCCATTTGTGGAGTGCTCCACAGAAACGTATATATTTTTTACTTACACAAAAACGCAACCCGGGCCTCGCAGGCCCGCGGTTCATTGCAACATCAACTTTCAGTACCTTTATCGCGTAAACTCTTTCAAATGTGCGCTCGCATTTGCAACGCGGGATATTTTGATGGTTTAGTGATTATGTTGTCATAGTTGCTGTAATAGTTGCAATGCTGATATTCAGAAGGAACAAAAGTACAGGTTATAAATCTTTTTTATAACGCAACAAAAGGAGGCGTTGACACTCTACTATTCATATATGGTTCAATGTAAAACAAATCAGTGACCTCACGCAATGTTTTTAATTTTAAAAAAAGTCTCTTCAGTCACAGCTTTTGTGATTCATCTCGATTTTACTGGAAAAAGCGAGCAACAAGTCGGCTTCACAAGAAAACGTATCTTGGTAAATTTTGGTTTGGCATGTCATCAAAATGCGTGCAACAAATATTTGGTTAACACGATCAAGTGTCAAAACTTTGCAAAGCTGCATTATAAATATTAATGTAATGTGATCATAAAGTGTAATTATGAATAAAAATGATCAAACTTCTTAGGTTTTTTTTATACATTTACTGGAAAGAGAAGTTTGAATTTCAACGTGCCTGCGAGGGCCGGCTTGCCTTTTGACGTCACGATTATAGCTTGCCATCCTGAGGGTTAAAGAGGGGGAAAAAAATGTCTGTAATTTAAAAATCCTGAGAAAAAAATTTTTTAAATTCAAACAATTTTTTTTTAAATCAGCAAAAACAAATCCTTCTAAAAATCGTATGAATACCAGCAGTTAAAATCAATTTCACAAAGTTTTTTACATAAAGACAAAAAACTACTATACATACTTATCTGATTGTACGTGGTATAGAAAAAACAAAAAATTTTAATTAAATAGTAAAATCTTTGGTGCAGAATATTTGATAATGAAATTTACGTTGGGTGGGTATAAAATACACAGTTCAAATGTAAATAATTATTACAATACAAATTAGTTTTATTTTACATTAGCGCAACCTCTTTAAAAAATTTTAAAACAAAAGCACAAATATAACCTTAATTCTTCAGTGAACGCTGAAAGAAACAAAATTCCGGGTATGATTTCAAAAATCGAAAATTCTGATTTGTGCTTAGTACTAGGGTGAACAATTGAACATAGTTATAGTTTTTTAAAATAATTCAATAATATTCTACTATATGTTCTTCTAGTAATTTAAACTTTTTTTTGTACGTTTAAAAGACAAAAAATGTAGATCTAAATTCTATAATTGTTTATGCAAAACTATATGTTTGTATTTCTATTTGATCGGTAAAAAATATACCAATAAAAAAGTGTTTAAAAAATCCCTATACCTAAGTTTCAATTTTTTCGGGATTTTCTTTTTTTCAAACGCTTATTTAACTAAGGAATTCTTGGAAATTGAAAAAAAAAACAAGAATCTCACAATGAAATTTAGTCAAGAAACTTTTCAGTTTCTCAATTCAAATTTTAAAAAACGATATAAAAAAAGATGAAAGATGAAGAAGGCGGCCGCCAACTCCTCTTACTTTACGTATAGTGTATACGAATAATAGAAATGTAATGTGTGAGACTAGAAAAAACTTTCATTACCTGCATTAAAAATGTTTTCCCAACAGCTCTGCATTAAAGATGTGAAAAGATTAAGAAAGAAAAATGTCTGCGTTGGCGGGGTGAAAATGGTCACTAATCATCTTTATCCATTTTTCCGCATCTCATAAATTTTAAAAAGGTGTATTTTCAATAATATTACAAAAATGCAGTAAGAACATTGTTCAGCCTGTTTAACACACGGAATATATTCTTTAATGTATCAAAATGATGAAAAATGTCCGACCAAAATTATAAAAGTAGGCATACGGCCATTATTTAAAATGTTTTAGGGAGTTGAAAACATAAAAAAACTGTGTAAAATACTGAGGTCTGCACTGCCATACAACCTAAAAAGATACGTAAGTGACATTGCAGCATAGAGTGTTTCTCTTAAGCTTGGCAATGAAAAACTCGACCTAAGCGGCAATGTCACTTATGTATCTTTTTAATTTGTACGGCAGTGCACTATCATGACACTTTAGTTATAAATCCACTAAAACATATATAAACTCATACATGTTGAATTCTGCTACAGCCAATAGAAAAACGGGGATCAAGATCAAT
>NC_046663.1:113265513-113268756 GCF_010883055.1 Belonocnema kinseyi
AAAAAGTTCTGGTAGATTACGTATTATACTACCTGGTGCTCGACCTGGTGCACCCGGGTCGTCGACACACAATTTTTAATAATTTTGGCTGTTGAAACAATACGAATTTTTAAAAAGTTCTCCTAGAATACGTAATAAGATACCTGGGGCGCGACCTGGTGCATCCGAGTCGTCGACTGACCATTTGGAATTGTTTTCATTATTCACAAAATTTAAATTTTTAAAAAGTTCTCGTAGATTACGTATTATACTACCTGGTGCTCGACCTGGTGCACCCGGGTCGTCGACACACAATTTTTAATAATTGTGGCTGTTGAAAAAGTTCTCGTAGAATACGTAATAAGATACCTGGGGCGCGACCTGGTGCACCCGAGTCGTCGACTGACCATTGGGAATTGTTTTCATTATTCTCAAAATTTAAATTTTTAAAAAGTTCTGGTAGATTACGTATTATACTACCTGGTGCTCGACCTGGTGCACCCGGGTCGTCGACACACAATTTTTAATAATTTTGGCTGTTGAAACAATATGAATTTTGAAAAAGTTCTCGTAGAATACGTAATAAGATACCTGGGGCGCGACCTGGTGCACCCGAGTCGTCGACTGACCACTTGGAATTGTTTTCATTATTCACAAAATTTAAATTTTTAGAAAGTTCTCGTAGATTACGTATTATACTGCCTGGGACGCAACCTGGTGCACCCGGGTCGTCGACACACAATTTTCAGTAATTTTGGCTGTTGAAGGAATCTCAATTTTGAAAAAGTTTTTCGTAGAATGTGTAATAAGATACCTGCGGCGCGACCTGGTGCACCCGAGTCGTCGACTGACCATTTGGAATTGTTTTCATTATTCACAAAATTTAAATTTTTAAAAAGTCCTCGTAGATTACGTATTATACTACCTGGTGCTCGATCTGGTGCACCCGGATCGTCGGCTCACAATTTTTAGTAATTTTGGCTGTTTGAACAATCTTCATTTTGAAAAAATTCTCGTAGAATACGTGCTAAGCTACCTAGTGCGCGACTAGATTCAGACGGATCATCGACTTACTAATGGTAGTTATTTTGACAATTGGCACAATTTAAATTCATAAAAAGTTCTCGTAGAATATATGCTACAGTACCTGGTGTGCGAACAAGTGCACCCGGGTAGCGAACTTACCATTTAGAGATGTGTCGGCTATTGGCAAACCTAATATTTTTATTTTTCACTCAGGTTAATTTTCTCTGACACTTACATGTTCTTAAGAATATTCATTTGTGTTTAACGTGTCCTAAGCATGGGAAACGGACAGGAGCAAGGCTTGCGTCATGCGGCCGTTTAACCGTAAACTATGCTTCAGCCAGATATTTCCAAGTGTCTTGCCATGCTTGAGCCATGCAAACTTTTTTCACGCGGATATTCATTTGAACAATAAATAACACAGAGTCAAATTTAAATATGTAGCTACATTTTCTTTTAAAGCGTATGAAGTAGAATACTTTTAAAAAATAAAACCGATTTATACTGAACCCTTAAAAAATCGTTTCAAATATATAACGACACAGAAAGTTAAAAAAAGTAATTATTCAATTAATTGTTTCGGATATAAAAAGATTTTGAACCTTGAGTTATTGGACAAGTGCTAATGATTTTTATCGAAGACATCTTAACGCGTTCCGTTAGCTGAAACGGTTAGGGCGTTTGGTATGAATACTCAGTGCGTACGTGCGATCTCGGGGTCGTTACTTAGTACTTGCGGAATTTTCGGTGTTAGATTATAGAGAACCTGCTTTGATGCCACAAGTCCTACAGAGCTATTTCGAGCTTTAAAAGCGGGTCTAATTTGTCTTACATACAGACTCTACTTTGACGCTAAACGTGGAAGAACGGCCTATTTCCGATACTTTTAGCGTCAAGGCAGGGTGTAATTACATTGAAATCGCTGCTTATTTAGAACCTGCTTTACAGCTTCCAGCACCTACTAAGGTGCGGTATAAATGATTGTTTACACCGCGCTTCTTATTGGTCTAACCTAAATATTTTATAACTCAAAAACTAAAACTTCAACTGGTTTTTGGGTAAGGAATTTTCAATTTTTTTTCATTTGTATACAGCCATAGAAGTCCAGACTCTTGAGTCTGGGACACCAGCATAGAAATTCTGTATGTTCAAATTTCTATACAATTCGTATAGAATGCATTCTACGCAAATTATATAGAACTTCTAAAAAAACTCAGAGTTACCAGGAGGTACAAGGATATAGTAAATACAAAAAATGCGAATGGATGCTACCTCATGGATGCTCGTTACACTACTGGTTTCATGGGCTGCACTTCGCAGAATCGAGACCGAGTGGAGAGGGTATGGTCGGCTGCGCCTGGAGTCACTGCCTCTGTCAGTTCTGGTTTTGCTGAGGCGCAGCGGCCGAGACCAGATTGACCGTAGCTGCGGGCGGCTGCGGTTTAGAGCTGTCTTCGACTGGTTGCAACTGGTTCATACTATTTTCGACGTCCCTAGAACAAAGCTTGTCCTCAATCCTTGAACCAACTTAAATGAGTGCGCGAGTGCTTCCAGCGGGTCTGCACACTCGCGTTATTTTTTAAATTCGTTAAATTAATTATTCGAGGTCCAATTGTTATACGCGAAGCGACGAAAACGTCGGTCGTCAGCGAACTGCAATCTCACAATGCGGACTCTGCCTCTGCCGCCTTTTCCACTCAGGTGATCCAGGTTACTTCCGACCCCTCAAAAGAAAAACGCATTACGGAGGTTGTCGGTATTAATGAGAATGGGAAGCCGAGAATGGAGCCAAAGGAGCAGGACCACGAACATAATCCAATCCCCCAGGTCCTGCTCCAAAGTTGGGACGACATGCCCAAACATCTGCAATTCAACCCCTACATTCGAAGCGGGTACAGGCCACTTATGACCCCAACAAACTGCGTCCGCAGCATACTGCTCTTTCATAATGAGACTGTCAATATTTTGACCCATGGTGAGTCGACATCCCTTTCCAAATTCTCATGTCCATTATAATTAGCTACTGATTATATTACAAATCAGGCATGATTTTCCAAAGAAGCAGACTTTGCTTGTAAAAATAATTATATGAGAAGTAAAATTAACTGGATAAAAATCGATCATTATTAGGAATATGCAAAACTCCATTCTCCTTCAACCCGAAATATTGATTTTCAAATTATGAAAATGATAGCTGAATAAAGACAATTTGATTTTGCTTCCCTTCGGTACAGAATT
>NC_046663.1:113268856-113274048 GCF_010883055.1 Belonocnema kinseyi
CGTAATCTACCAGAACTTTTTAAAAATTTAAATTTTGTGAACAATGAAAACAATTCCAAATGGTCAGTCGACGACTCGGATGCACCACGTCGCGCCCCAAGTATCTTATTACGTATTCTACGAGAACTTTTTAAAAATTCGTATTGTTTCAACAGCCACAATTATTAAAAATTGTGTGTCGACGACCCGGGTGCACCAGGTCGAGCACCAGGTAGTATAATACGTAATCTACCAGAACTTTTTAAAAATTTAAATTTTGTGAACAATGAAAACAATTCCAAATGGTCAGTCGACGACTCGGGTGCACCAGGTCGCGCCCGAGGTATCTTATTACGTATTCTACGAGAACTTTTTCAAAATTCATATTGTTTCTACAGCCAAAATTATTAAAAATTGTGTGTCGACGACCCGGGTGCACCAAGTCGATCACCAGGCAGTATAATACGTAATCTACGGGAACTTTTGAAAATTTTAATTTTATGAATAATGAAAACAATTCCAAATGGTCATTCGACGACTCTGGTGCACCAGGTCGCGCCCCAGGTATCTTATTTCGTATTCTACGAAAACTTTTTCAAAATTGAGATTGTTTCAACAGCCAAAATTATTAAAAATTGTGTGTCGACGACCCGTGTGCACCAGGTTGCGTCCCAGGTAGCTTAGTACGTATGCTACGAGAACTGTTTCAAAATTTAGATTGTTTCAACAGCTAAAATTACTAAAAATTCTGTGTCGACGATCCGGCTGCACCAGATCGAGCACCAGGTAGTATAATACGTATTCTGCGAGAACTTTTAAAAAATTTAAATTTTGTAAAGGATGAAAACAATTCCAAATGGTGAGTCGGCGACCTGGGTGAACCAGGTCGCACCTCAAGTAGTTGAGCACGTATTCTACGAGGCACTTTTCAAAAGTTAGATTATTCCAAAAGCCAAAATGACTGAAAATTAGAGTAGACCTGGGGCGCGACCTGGTGCACCCGGGTCATCGACTAAACATTTGAAACTGTTTTTTTTATTCATAAAATTTAAATTTTTTAAAAGTTCTCGTAGAATATGTGCTAAACTACCTGGTGTGCGACCCAGTGCACCTGGGTAATAAACTTACCATTTAGAGACGTGTCGGCTTTTGGCAAACCTAAGATTTTCATTTTTAATGCAAGCTCATTTTCTCTGACACTTACACGTTCTTAAGAATATTCATTTGTGGTCAGCGTGTCCTAAGCATGGGAAACGGACAGGATCAAGGCTTGCGCCATGCTGCCATTCAACCTTGACACATGCTTCATCCAGATATTTCCAAGTGTCTTGCCATGCTTGAGCCATGCAAACTTTTTTCACGCGGGTACAATGTCAAACTTTCTGATTTCAATAAAAATATCTCTTTATTGAGCAAAGATTATTAAAAAGTCGGTTAGCATCATAATTAATCCAGTTATATTAAAAAATACAAATATTTAGTTCATGATTCAACCTAATATTCATCAGGAAAAAAGTTTATATTAACGATAAAAGTACTGGTTTTATACCCAATTGCCTCATCACTCAAAATTCGAGATAAGTAGTCAATTATTTCTCATACATTTGGCTGTTCATATTCTCCAATAAATATGATAAAAATTAAAACAGTAAACAGTTTATCACGAAAAGAAATGATTTTTCCTCCGAAATCAAGTATTAGACGCGTAAATACTAATATTTCTCTAAGAAAATGTTTCAGAACATGTCAATTATTATTGTTCAGTAACAAAAATTATAACCATTGGAAAAGTGGTACTGTTCCTTGGAAAAAATTATTTTCTAGATGAAAACATATTGCAAATAAGTTAACCGTAATACTCTAATAAAAATTTAATAACAATAAATAAATTTAATTGTAATTATTGAATATATAGTTGAATATATTTTTCCAATTTTTTATTTCATTCATAATATTTGTTGTCAGAGATACAAAATATGTAATTCTTATAATTTGTTGTGATTCTCAATCACGTACGTGATTGTTGAATACACACACTTTCATTAATTATTGACGAAAATGTTTAAATTCGGCAAGACAGGGCGAAGATGGTAATTTCTGGGCTAGTCATTTTTTTTTCCTTTCAAGTACACTGTTAGAAATGTTTGGAAAATTCCGACTCATTTAAGATACTAAAGCAATATCACATTCCATTATATTGGTGCTTTCCTGTGCATTTTAAAAGTAAAATTTTTCTTAGAAAAGTTAAAGTAGACACGATTCTGCATAGAACAAAAAAAATCGTTGTTCTATCGCCAATAGTTACGGAGTTACGACCTTCCAAAAAACCCCGATTTTTTCCAATATTTTTCCAAAAATCATATGTTTTTTTTCGTTTCTCTGTAGCTCGGATCATGATGGCCAGATCTAAAAATGGTCAACAGATGAATTAAAGTAAACGGAAGTAACTAATTTCAAAAAAATTCATTATCCTAACTATAATAGATCGCGACTTAGAACGTGCTAAAGGTGACCCATTTCGACCTGAATTTACAGGTCAATTCCCAGATTTCAGTTCTTTGTGAATAGCTCGTTTCGGGGTTGTAGCAGAAGAGAGTTCCAAGAAAATGAATACAAGAGAGCACCAATCCAATGGATTTGACAAATAATGTGCATAAGAGAAAAAAAATGAATGCCCCAGAAATTAACATCTAAAAGTACCAGATGACTAGCGTGTTATTTTCATGAAGTTCGAACATTGTAGGCTCAAAAGATTCAACGTGGGGTCAGTATTGAAGGGGAGGTTAAACAGCGTCAAAGTAGGATCTTGAGTTATCAAAATGTAGACTCTAAAGATTCAAAAAGAAGTAGCTTCATAAAGTTGTTACAGCCTCATTGTAGGCTCTAATGTTTCATTCTGTAGGAGTTAAAAGTTTAAAGCAGGGGCTATAAGTTTAAATAGCGTCAAAGCAGATTCTAATAAGAAGCTGCGACTTCAAAGTAGGGTCTAAATTTCGACTCAAGATTGTTCCAGCCAAAATATTTTGTAACTCAAAAACTAAAACTCTAAATAATTTTTAGATAAGGAATTTTCGATTTATTTTTACATTCTCATCCATAATGAGAAGGTATCAGTTTAATATCAAAACTGATTGTTGTTGTTAACGTCGTAAAAGACCGAATTCGTTAATCAGCCATTTTTGGTAAAAATTGAAAAAGTTGGAACATTTTCAAAACTTTGAGACCACTTCTTTCAAGAATTGCAAATTATATCGACAGCCAAGTATCGTACACAAAAATAACAAAAATTTAACCGAAAGACTAATTTTGATAAAATAAAAATGACCAAAGTTATAGCATTTTCAAAATCTAAAAAAAACCAAACGAAAATGGACATTTTAAGTAAAACAACGCACGATATGAAAAAGTTGGAAGAAAAAAATGTTGCTTTTTAAAAATTTTACAAGATTATCATAACAACTGTTAGAATTTTCTTAGCCCATCGTCACACATGTGGGTCTTATTCCATTTTATTCCACAGATACATTTTTTGCGTCTACGAAGAAGCAAATCGCCACCATGTACTCATGGTAAACGGAGTGTTGGGTTCTATGTCTCGCTATGCCTGTCATGCCTCACTCAAGTTTCCTATTGTTAGAGATTACAGCCAGTTTAATGAAATTAAAACTGATTAAATATTAAGAAATTTAATTTTAATATTCCGCATTCAGTTCAATACATAACGACGAGACGATAAAAAAAGATAGAAGAAAATCGGTTAATTCGTTCAATTTCTGGATATACCTTTTTTTTATCTTCTCCGATTTTTCGACACAAAATACTGAAAAAAAGATGCTGCGCCCAGAATTGAAAACTGTAGAATCGGAAAATTATGGAATTTCCATTTATTTTATTTTCATTTTTCTTCAAGATTCTTATTTTGTGGTTAAACTTCATTGCTTTTCATACGAAAAATTAGAATATTATTTGCAGCAAGCGGAGGAGCCTACTTTTTCGAGATGGAGACCGAGCCATAGAATTATAATATTAAATGGCACAATGTGTACAGTTTATATCCTAAGTTAAAATTTGATAAAAATTATAAATATATTTTCAATAGATTTACAAAATGGAGTGTCTACGAAATAAATCCATACTAATCAATTCCCCTCCCCCCCCCCGCAGCGCCCCAAATATAACACAAAACTAAAAAACTACATTTTTACGTTCATTAATGTTATTTTTTTAGCAAATATCCGTCGCCTTTTTCATACAAATAATTACTAGTGGACTATTTGAATATTTCCTGTTACTTTTAAAACAATTTTCAATTGTTTCCAGAAATGTAAATTATTTAAATAATTATATAATCTAAAAAAATGTAACAAATAATCGTATTTTCATTTAGACATTTAATATTATAATTTTATGGCTAGGTCCCCACCTCGAAGAAGTAGGCTCCTCCGCTTTCTGTGAATAATATTTTAATTTTTTGAATGAAAAGCAATGAAATTAAACCACAAAATATAAATCTTGAAGCTAAAGATTTAATCAATTCTGACCAAGAGCACATTCATTATGACGCAAGCAGTTGTATTTAAAACAAATAAAGATTCAAGTAAAAAGATAGAAAAATTATGATTGTCTATGATAGCAGAGTTTTTGATTGAAAATTGTCACCATGAAATGAAAATAATTAAATAAAAATGAAATGAATGAAATGAAAATAAAATAAATGGGAATTCCATACTTTTCCGATTCAATACTTTTTAATTCTGGGCGCAGCATCTTTTTTCAGTATTTTTTGTCGTACAATCAGTGAAGAGAAAAAAAAGGTATATCCAGAAATTGAACGAATTAAGCGATTTTCTTCTATAATTTTTTAATCGTCCCGTCGTTATCCTGGGCTCGATCCGAACTTTTACGATGTTTAAAGTATTGTCGAAAAAATAACATTCTAGACCACCTGCATTTCCATAGAGAGTCACAGGCCCCTATATTCCATTCACCATGAACACACTCATGGTGGCATTTTGCTACTTCCCTGGCGCAAAAATGCATCAATTTTGAATTAATTTGAATAAAACAAGAACCAGACGATGTTTCGAAAAAATCTCTCTGCTTGATTCTGTATTTAGGCATTTATATTCTGTGATTAAAACATGCAATCAAATAATTCAGAATTGTAGGAGAAAAGCTTGGCAGAGTAATTCATTGGCTAATTTTAAAGCCAT
>NC_046663.1:113274148-113281870 GCF_010883055.1 Belonocnema kinseyi
TTTTTTTACCTTAAATGACCCACCTATATGACCGCGTTAGTGTTTCACGACCATTTTGATGAATCCTCATTTACAGATGTATATCTACGAAGTTAGAAAAAAGGAAACGATGTGCATATGCCCATATAAGGATGATAAAAAAGGCGTATTCTTGCGCGATCTGTAAAAAGCCGGTGTGTGAAAAACATCGCACGAACTTCTTTAAAGATATCGCTGCTTTGAATTATTTACTCTCATATAATTTTCTAAAACTTTTTAACCAAGTTTCTTATTAAACTTAGATGATTATATAATAAATAAATATTGATTTTTGAAAGAATTATGGATTTTTCATTAATTTATTATATGCATGAATTACAAACAAATGACCATATTTTCAAGTGTTCGAATAAATATACTTTTTGGAACTGGAAGACATTGGACTATATTTTTCTGACAGGTCGTGATTTTATCTTTAAAAGCCCAAAGTACAGTTTTCTAATATTTATTTATTGCAAAGTTATTAATTTGTTAACTAAATTTCTATTTTCTCAGGTATTTGTTTATATTTAGATTTTTATTTTGAAAAAAGTTATATATTTAATTCTAAAAACAATTTAAACATATGTGACGTGCGCCGAAGAAGGGAGGCTTACTCTAAAAAAATCGAATTCAAGGTTTTTACACATTTCGATAGTTTTTGAGAAAAAAGTGCTTTAAAATACTCGAGAATATGTATAAGTGACCTGTTCACGGTGACCACGCGAGTGCTACACGGTTGTCATGCGTGCGAGTCACAATTCGGACTTTCACGAGGGCCACCACTACGATCACAGTGTTCCGAATTATTTTCACGCGCATCAGGACTGTTATGTCGCAGCGGTGTGAACCGTTTTATTACAGCCCTGACAACCGTTTAGGGTTTATGCATCAGCTGATCGTAAAAATGTAAACCGATTGACGTCGTTTTGTGTCTGCTCATCTATATATTGTAATTGATCCACTAATTATTATAGTTTCAATAAAAAATAATATATTAATAATATTTAAGCGACGTAAGTGGTCAATAATGAATTTTATTTTCATTTTTTTAAGTTGGAAAATATTGAAATGGTGGTAGTCCAAAAGGTGCCAAAGCGCCTTTTGGCGAAAATAGGTTTATTCACCCACAAATTATTTAAAAACTAATTACACATCGTGGTAAAGCATTTGTTCTTTACATTTTTGTGACATTTTGCAAGTGATTTATTTCTTCTTCAGCGTTTGTTGATAATTTGAATAAAAAATTAATTGTTTTAAACAAAATACAAGTATACCTGTGCCATCCTAACCTACAACTTGAAAACTTGACATTTTTCTTTAAATACGATTTTTTTGTGATGTGACTAGTTTGGCTCTTATCCGCTAATAAAATCTATTCCAAATAGTGCAAAAAATATATAAATAATCACATTTACTCACTTTCAAGGGGAAAAAAGCAACAAAAAAAACAATATTTCACACCGTGACACCATCACACAAAATTTTATTTCCTCCGAATTGAATAACTTTTTTAGAGAAAAAATGTTTAATTCTCATTTAGCATCCTCATATCTCGAAAGCATGTTTTTATTTTCGTAAAAAATATTAATTCTACTTTTAATTGATTGAATTTTAAAACAAATTGATTTTTAAAACCTGTGAAATTCAAGAGTCAACATTTTCGGTCGATTTTCTTAGAACTGCTTTTTACATCAAACTTTTTTTATTTATATTCGCAAAGTCAATATTTTAGGAACATTTATCTATTTATTTTCAAGCTAAAAATTGAATTTTTTATCTTAACTCTCAGCCGAACTTTCTCCAATTTTAGGTTAGTTTCAGTTTCAGATTGTCATCTTCCACATCAATTTCCTCTAAACTGGCTAACTTTTTCTGACTAAACTTTTTTGCCCTCAATTCAGTAATATTTTCAGCTCGGGAGTACACTTTGTTTTTAACCTTAAATGGTGATTTCGATTTTAGAGAATATTGCTTAACTCATCTGCAAAATTGCCAAAATGTCCCTTAGCACCTTTTACACACGAGGGTTTAAATGATCAAATTGCTGATTTCAATATTTAAATTATTATTCCTTGTTTTCAAGTCGACCTTTATACTCAATTAAATTTCAAAAAATAATTAAACTCGGCGATTCACAGTTCAGACCCAACGGTTGCCAGGACTGTGAATAAAACGGTTCACATCGCTGCGACATAACAGTTCTGATGCGCGTGAAAATAATTCGAAAGACTGTGATCGCGGTGGTGGCCGTCGTGAAAGTCCGAACTGTGACTCACGCGCATGAGAACCGTGTAGCACTCGCGTGATCACCATGAACACGTCACTTTTACATATTCTCGAGCATTTCAAAGCACTCTTTTCCCGTCGCGCGCATCAGCACCGTGAGTCGCAGTGACCACAGCCGTTTCGTTCTCTCCGTGTAGGTACCCGACCCGAGCAATAGGGCTTTGACTCGAGAGCTCGAGATTCCTTGAAACATCTCACACCACTCACCACACCATTTACGCGTCTCATCTATACCAGCGGTCGGCACGCTCTTGCCCAGGGCAGGGTGCCCTTCCCTAGCTGCCCTACGATCTACTCTCAAGGCAGTACCTGCGAGCTTGGCCAGACCACCCCTTTCCTCAGGGGTCTTTTGTTAGAAAATGGGAAAAAAATGTGAGATTAAAAAATTCCTAATTTTGCAATCAGTGACTTAAAAGTAATATGTTTGGAATCCACGTATTGTCCCGATTCCAAAGACATGTAATTTGTTTATAAATATTGAAAATTTGAGAAGTATTTAGTATTAAATTGACTGTAAATCTGATGTTTCTTAATATTAAACTCCTTCAAATTTTTAACTTTTCAAGGCAAGTAATATATCATTGAAATCGAAAAAATTCGTAGATGCTGATAATGCTATTTTCAAATCGCTAGGTGAAAAATTAAAAGTTTAAAAATGTCCTTACTTTCACATGCCTGTGGACAAAAGACCCTTGCTGGAGTAAGCTAACATACACTAGGGTACATGAATAGACCGAAAAGTAGTAGAAAAAATTAAGTCGGGTGGAGCCTGACCATACCTGAAAAACAAGCAAAAAGTTTGCCGACCACTGATCTATACCCCGTCCTTGAGCCGCGTCTACGACCTATCTCCTTCCGTGAGAATGTAGTGTTAAGTGGAGAGGGAAGATTTCGTGAGTCTTCCCTCTCTCCTAAAAGTCCGGTCTATCGGGTGGATTTCAACCGCTCGTCCTGAAAAATCCCAATCCCACTTTTTCAGAGTAAGCCCCCTTTCTTCGGCGCACGTCACATATAGTAGAAGCTCCGAGGAATACACATGCATTATTCCAGATTTTTTAAAATCTTCAAACATAGAAAAAAAAAAATAACTGGACATAAACGACCCACCTGTGTGACGGATTCAGCAAAAAAAAACGAAGGGTTAAAAAATGGAAAATTCCAATTTTGATCGGACAAAAAATAATGAAAAATCAGTAACTCAAACTTGCAGTCAAATTCTGTAAGATGTGGAAAATGATGAATCAAGAAAAATTGTTCTTGTTTTATTCGTAAAAACAGAATTACAAAGAAAAAAAGTAAATTTTTGTACACACGAGACAAGGTATGAAAAAATTAATGAGGCAAAAGATGTTCAACCAAAAAAGAGCTAAAAATTTGTTATAAATTGTTTTTTTGATAAGATGCGTGATTTTTGTTTTATTCGTAAAAAACCATTAAAAATGAAGAAATTTAATTTTTGGACAAACGACAAAAACTATCATAAAATGGATTAACAAAAGTTGATCATTTAAAAAAGATCTAAAAATTTGTCATGAATAATTTTTTGATATGACAAAATTTGTTCACCCAAAAAGGATCAATGACATAAATTTATTGAAATGATACATCTTTCAGCGTAGCTAAGAATAAAATGTAATGCAAAATAAGAAACAAATATTAAAGTAATCATGATAAATAAAATGTTTACTTTATTTTCCCATATCTGAATAAGCACTCCCAAGCCGATGTATATAAAATTAAATGTAATATACAGTCCATATCAAAGTATTTAAAATAACGTAGAAAAGTTAACAGTTTTGACAAAATCTTGTGTGAAGCACAAGATACGTGATGAGAATGTGTTCGCTAAAGCCGAAACAGCTTTAATAAAAGAGACTGCGCAATCACCAAATTACAATACTACAGTGGATAGTCCTTAATTAATTAATTATAAGCACAAATACAGTCGACGCTCCTTACCTTGCCGCTTCCCCTAACCATCGGTCGAGCTATTCCCCCACCACGAGCGCGACGGCTCGGCATCCGAGAATTGTTCCGCTCGCTATTTACGTTGCTTTCAATGGTTCAGGTCTTTTAAGGCAATTTCAAAGTGCAAAAAGTCATTATATGCTTTGTTAATGAGGCTTATAAGAGAATTTCGAAATCATATAATATTTATGTCTCATGATAATTTTTTTTTTCACATGAGATAACCTCAAGTATGGCAAGTCTAATAAAAGGTTTATCAATGAATCGTTAATACTAACCAATTTGTCAGTTAATTCCGCGAGGGATCGATGTGCTCACAATTTTTTGGAACCAAATGTGGGATAATTACTGTTTGTAAACACTGATCCGCACGCGGCAACTCACGTAGCGAGCGAAACAATTCGCATCAAGCACCACACATCAAGATCAGACTCGAGAGTGGGAGAACATCCTTTCTAGGAAAATTACTTCTCTGCGGTCCCATCCGTGGCAAGGTAAATAGAGTCGACTGTATAAGTAAAATGATAAATTATAATTTTTATGACATATGCATGATTTAAGCCCTTTTCGACGCCAGTGAAGCGGAACTAAAGCTCTACTTTTTACTACTTAGGGAGTGATAAGTGACGTCAGAAGTGAATAATGAAAATTATACATCTATAAGCTTGCATTTTACGATAATCCAGTCCACGCACTGTAAGAACTATAAGGAAATTTTTGTTGCAGATAGTACAATTTTGGGTCATTTAACCAGACGTCAGACCGCATTCTTTATTAATGAAAAACGAATTCAAATTTACGCACAATGAATTCGTAGAAAAATTATGTTTTTTTTTCATACAGAAGTCTTTCTCAATTCATGTTATAATCGTAGCAAGACCGCGGAAATTAATTTGGAAGGAATTGAAAAAGAATACGGACGAAGACGAGAAATACCGAGCGTGGCTCGCTTTCGTCTCGTTCATTCCTCGGTTCCGTCTCGTTTTTCTGAGCCCATTCCTCGGTTTGTCTCGTCAATTTCTTCCTCGTCCTGTCTCATCCTTACTCGGTCTCGCCTTGGTTTTTCCGACGAATGGAGCAGATGTGAGCAGATTTAACTTTACTGTATCAGTATATCATTTTTTCCAATTAAACATTTATTCTGCTAATTATAAGAATAGAACATATGAAATAAAAAGGTAAATATATAGGTATATTTTCAAGTCATGTAGAGTTTAAAGAATTTAACACTAATTAAATTTTTTATTTTTCGAAGTACAATTTCAAATATATTTGTCGGGACATTTATAAATTCTAATGTGCGTAACTACTTGCACAGTCGTAAGTCGTAAGTCCGTAACTAACAGTCAATTTTATAATTCACTCCTGTGAAACTCATGTGTCTTTATTTGTATATTCATATACGTATATATGTATATTTTTGTAATAAAAAACTTTTCAATTCGGAAACGCATTTTTACTGGCAATTTTCCTTTGGGGACCCTTATAACGTTCATATCTAAAAGTATACAGCTAAGTCGGAATAAAATAAAAAAAGTTTAATCGTAGAATTTTGGAAAAATCGTGAATATTGTTCTTGCTTAATAGTCACCATAATAACACCACAACTTTTTCAAACAATTGATCGGGTTTTGTAAATATCTCTAAAAGTTACACAAAAAATTGAATTTTGTCATAATTTTCAAACATTAAAATGATTTCACATAAATTTCAAGATCTATCATAGAATGTACACGCTTTAAAAGATTTCAAGAAATTCACCATGATTTTAATCTATTTATAGGATTTCACAAAAATTTAAAATGTTTTTATCGTTTTAAATTATTACAACAGATTTCACAAATATTTCAAAGAATTGATCGGGTTTTGTAAATATCTCTAGAAGTTTCACAAAGAATTCAATTTTGCTACAATTTTAAAAGATTAAAAAAGATTTCACATAAATTTCAAGGTCTATTATAGAATTTACACGCTTTAAAAGATTTCAAGAAATTTACGACGATTTTAATCAATTTATAGACGCAGAAAAAAGAACCTTAAATTTTACTGAAAACCAAGTTAAATCTACTGATCTTCCTAGTACGTATTTAGACAAAATGACAGTTTAGCAAACGTTGCAATTATAGGCAAATAAAAATCACTATCAATGATGGTTACTAGTACTGATTCTCAAGTGGTGCTGACATGCGGATCAGTAGATTTTACCGATCGAGTCGCTTTCTGTACAGTTCTTGGAAGCTGCAATTACGATTTATCATGTCACTTTAACGAATAATATAAAGAGATCTGAATTATGTTATCGGCGTAGACTACAGTTAAGACAGCACTATAAATTGTGAAAAAGTATTTCTAAAAAATAATTAATAAATAAGCGCACGGTTATTTCTTATAAATATTTTCGGATATACTTATAATTAATCGTTATTTGTAAGTTATAATGCTTATAATACAATTAAAATTTCGCACACAATGGGGGGATTCGAACACATAAGCCTAAGCGCGCAAGTCAACATTCTTAACCACTACACTAGTATACGAGTTGCGATCCGTCAAATAATTTTGAAATGCATTTGTAACTGAGGGTGGTGACCTCGGGGAAGAATTCTGAATACGCAACCATGTCATCGCGGCACACAACAAAAGTTCTAGCATTCACATCATATCTATATGTCAGCTGAAACAATCACGGAACAAAAACACGTCTTGCTCCAATAAACTCTCAAGTGTACGCGATCTGTGAATAAGTTGTGCCATCCAAAAAACTTGTATTATTTTTATAAAACCCCTTCCTTGCAAAGTGGGAATATGGAGTAGTGTGACGATTGTCACAGAAATGTCAAAAAGGAATGTTTTTTAGGTGATGCAATCCATTCATTGCCGATTGCTTCGTGAATTCACCCGGTGCTCCGCGCAGATAGGTTGCATTGCTACTTTAGGGGCGAGTTAAGTAAACCGATCGGATCGGTAGCATGTACCGGTCTTTCGGTAATCTCCACTGCACTACTATTGTAATCTCGGTTCAGTGGATTTTACATGTCGTTGAGTATGTAATACGAGGGAATAGAGGTTTATTTTACTGAAGTATAACCGTTGAATTAACCTTAATTGAGGGGCCGGATACAATAAGGGGACGAGCGCTCGAAGCCGCGAAAAAGTATTGTCCAAACGTCTTGTGATATCCAAATTTTAAAGTTCGAAAAATTAAATGAAAAAAAATATGGGCTTGCAGAGAATGACAAGACGGAACTTTTTTCTATTTGAAGTTTTTCTTTCCGATGTATATTTTTAATAATAAAATTGAAAAAGCTATGAAAAAATTTAGCCGAATTCAATTATGTTTTAAAGCATAAATCGTCTCCACTCAGACAAATATTATTGAAACTATTTGAAATTTGGTATACATACGTACTATACCCTAGGGATGCCTACTAAGTGAAGAAAAAAGTT
>NC_046663.1:113281970-113293419 GCF_010883055.1 Belonocnema kinseyi
GTCTCCATTTGCAATTAATTATTATTAAACAATTAACATTTTTAACTTTTTTCTTCATTTAGTAGGCATCCTTAGGGTATAGTTCGTATGTATACCAAATTTCAAATAGTTTCAATAATATTTGTCTGAATGGAGACGATTTATGTTTTAAAACATAATTGAATTAGGCGAAATTTTTTCATAACTTTTTCAATTTTATTATTAAAAATATACATCGGAAAGAAGAACTTCAAATAGAAAAAAGTTCCGTCTTGTCATTATCTACAAGCCTATATATTTTTTTATTTAATTTTTTGAACTTTAAAATTTGGATATCACAAGACGTTTGGACAATACTTTCTCGCGGTTTCGAGCGCTTGTCCCCTTATTGTATCCGGACCCTCAATTTCACTGTGACATTTACGAAATGCTAAGAGATTTTGACATTTTCACCCTCTTATTAAGAGCAGTTTATACTGTTACGGTTACAAGAAACCCTTTACAATTCTTGATAAGTAAATACTAAATTTCTTTTTTCTGCGCGTAGGATTACACAAATATTTAAAATATTTTCATGTTTTATAATTATTACAACAGATTTCTAAAATATTTTACAAATATTTCAAAGAATTTATCAGGTTTTCTAAATATTTCTAATAATTTCACAGAATTGAATTTTTCTCAGATTTCAAAAGATTACAAAAGATTTCTCACAACTTTCAAGGTATAACATAGACTTTACAAGCTTTAAAAGATTTCAAGAAATTCACAAAGATTTCAAAGAGTTGATCAGGCTTTTTAAATATATCTAAAAATTTCACCAAGAATTCAATTGGG
The DNA here is from genome assembly GCF_010883055.1 of Belonocnema kinseyi. Classification (NCBI taxonomy): domain Eukaryota; kingdom Metazoa; phylum Arthropoda; class Insecta; order Hymenoptera; family Cynipidae; genus Belonocnema; species Belonocnema kinseyi. Next base: position 113,282,787 of record NC_046663.1, read on the forward strand.
CTATAATTTTAAAAGATTAAAAAAGGTTTCACATAACTTTCAAGATCTAAAATAGACATCACACGCTTTAAAAGATTTCAAAAAATTCACAGATTTCATTCTATTTAAAGGATTGCGCAACGATTTGAAATATTTTCATGTTTTTAAATTATTACGATGGATTTCTAAAAGATTTCACAAATATTGCAAAGAATTGATCGGGTTTTGTAAATACGTATAAAAGTCTCACAAAATGGTCTATATAACGAAGGGTCTTTCGTCCTGAGCTAAGGCGTTTTCGATTTATAAAATATTTCATCTTCTTACAGGAATCTGCAAATGTATACATACATGAATTTCGTAGGGGTGAATTACAAAACCCATTGTGTTATCATCATATCAGTTTATATGAGTATTATTTCTGGCTTATTTGTTACTTAGTACTTATTATACATTAAAGTTAGAAGCCATAAACAACTTTCTGTTTCAATTAATTGTCAGAATATATTAAAAACATAGCATACTAATAGAGTGAATTTTAATGTTTGAAACAGTCAAAACATGGTCGTGTTTGATATCAAATTCATCAGTGATGGCCAAAAAAATATAATATATAATTATAACTTTAAGCATACATTAAAGAACGCTAAGTAGGATTAGCACGTCAGGTGGCAAACGAAACGAGAAACACTCAAGCATGTATGTCTCGTCCCGTCTCGTCTCGATCCTCAGAATTTCTCGCTCGGCGGAACACAGAACACATCAAGAACTGTAGCGACATAAAGAAACTATAATTTCTGTCTTCACGATTCATTCAAAATGAATAGTCTTTCAAGTTCCAGTCTATTCGTGAAGAACAGCAGTGCAGGACCGTCTGAAAATTTGTGTGATCCATTCTATAAGAAATGTTGCTAAGCTTATAATAATATATGTACTAAGATTTTAGATATATTACACATTATTATTGAATATTTTAAGTGATTAAACAAGATTTAAACTAAATTCAAAATTATTTCGAGACATTTCGAAAGATTTTAGAGAAATCAATATATATTTTAAGAAATTTTATCGATTTTAAAGGATTTTGACAAATTTCCAAAGATTTCAAGAGATTTAACAGACTTTAAAGAATTCAAGAACATTATTTATATTTTAAAATTACTTAAAAATCCTAAAACTCATTTAAATTTCCAAATGTGCAAGTACAGTAAAATTAAATGGAATGGATATAGCACCGCACAATTTAATAACCGATGTAAATTTAGCAGATCATTCAAATTGTACATTCAAAAGTATCATGCCACTTTTTCATTTTTTACCTATTTGAAATAATACTCTATTTCTGAAAAGATATTTGTTCTCAATTCTTTTAATATTATATGATATTTAAATCGCTTGATCGTAGCGTATTAAAAGTAAATTCTTAAAGCGTTGCTTAGGAGTTTCAAATAAATAATACAAATTCTCATATAGAATGTCAAAAGATCGAAATAGGAATACTTTGATAATTTTGTTACAAAGTTCCATTTCAATAATGTTGGAATACTTGATTAAATACTTTAAAAAATTGACATTAATTTTTTCTTCATTCGTTTGTCATGAAAATTTAGTTAGAAAAGGATTCGCCGAGAGAAAAAATCGAATTATATTAGGGATATGGAGAACTTGCTTTCTGATAATATTAATTTTGAATTATTACATGAAAATCCGCTAAAAAAATTAAAAAGAGACACTTTTAAGATGCTTGACAATTGGAGAAAGAAAGGACTTCTAGGAAAGGATATAAGATGGACTGATATTAACACTGAAGACACAGTTCTTGCAAGATGTTATGGTTTGAGAAAAATTCACAAGGATGGCTATCCCTTAGGGATACTTATTTCAACGATTAATACTCCTACCAAATTTTTAGAACAAAATTTTAATTTGATTCTCAAGGACTCTATCACAACTTCTAAATATAATGTCAAAAATAGTTGGGAATTTAAAAAAATATCATTCAAAAAAAGGTTCCGGATGACCATGTAATGATTTCTTTGGATGTTATTGCAATGTTTTCCGAGTATACCCCTTGAATTAGTTAAAATGGCAATTTTAAATAGATGGGATAATATAAAAACCCGTACTCGATTATGTCAAAAAGATGTTACTGAAGGAATAGTTTTTATTATGGAGTCAACTTATTTTAAATTTAATGAATCTTTCTATAGACAGAAGTCTGGTACTCCCATAGGTTCAGTAATTTCTCCGATTTTGGCAGAACTAGTGATGGAAGATTTGGAGGTTTTTGCATTATCCAAAAAAGTTAATTGAGAAACATATTGCATTTAGAGTTCAACAAATCAAAAACAAAGAGATTAATAACTTGCTTGTAGATAATCAGAAAGAGTCAAAAGAATATAGTTCGTTTAATACTTTTGTTCTTCCATCTTTGGTCAAATTTCTAAAACTATTGAACTTATGTTAAAAAAATTTTTAATTTATACTATTTTCCGCATTCCATTTACAATGGATTCGGTGATACATTTTTGCAAAGATCCTTCAGATAATTTTGAAAAGGGTGGCGCAGTCTATAAGATCACTTGCAGGATCTGTAAGATGAATTACGTGGGACAGACTGGCAGACTTCTTCATACTAGGATAGAGGAATGTGATGTTCGTTTGCGACGCTGTTATAAGAGTGTTCTTGCCAGACATACAAAGGCATTTGTTGATGTTGACCATGAATTTGACTGGGATAATGTTCAAATTTTGCATAGCGAAAGTAATCAGAGAAAGAGGGAATTCGTGGAAATGCTTTATATTAAAAAACAAAAAAGTTATCTATTAATTTAAAAACCGACTTGGATAAGCTGAACAAAAGTTGTGCTAATATGATTAATTACATTTAATGTGGCTGTTTCATGAATTCTCTTTTTCTTTGACTTTCTCCATTTCTGATGTAATTGTGAAAGATATTGATATTGTGTTTACAACAGATTGGCCTACTGACCCTCATTCTATTCTCAGGTATCAAAGAGAGAGCACCTGTTCGTGGGTGCTGTCAATTTCTACCACTTAAATTTTTCTTGCCTTGATAAGGGTACTGTACGAGTACCAAAACGTTGGTAATGCAATTTTATTTATTTATTTATGTTTTATTTTATTGTAATTTGATGATAATAAAAATAACAAAGAAGAAAGAAGGAAAAAGAGAAGGAAGGGGATGTGGTTGGCTGCCTTCTCATTTTTCTTTCCTCTTTTTTTTATTTTTGTCCGAAAATTTTATTTGTGTTTTGTTTTTTTTTCATATTACAATAGCATTTTCTGTTTTTGTTTATTTGTTATGGTCCAAATTTGGTCGTTGGATTCTTGTTTTATTTAAAAGCATTTTGCAGCAATTTGATTATTGGACGTTAAATGGGATTTTTAATTTGAATTTTGTTCTAATTTAAATTTCTTACATTTTCATTTGAGTTTCTTTATGAATTACTTCGAGCGGTCATAAAATGTTCAATTTCGAAATACTTTAGAAGCTCATTAGAGATTCTTTAAAAAAACTCGTATGAACTCAAAATTAGTTAAAAATGGATAAATATAATTCTTTTTATATTAATTATCTATAATTTACGAATTCAATTACGTAATTTATATTGTACTCTGACTTCAGAACTAATTGAGTGCTATTTCTGAATAGGCTTGCCGTCTAGGATTATCTTAAGTTACCATTAATTACCTGTTATATTACCATAAATTACCAGAAATGTCCTGAAATTTATAACAATGTTTAAAATTAAATTTTGCGTAAATTGTGGTAATTTACCATATTTTCCTGTAAAATGAACATAAATGGCATACAGTTATTTAAAACTATTTACATAAGTCTTCTATCTAGTTCCTTATATCTATATCCTGCGATAGCACAATTTAGGACTTATTAGCAAACGAGTGAGCGAGCGAGTGAAAGCGAGAAAGAGAGCATGAGAACGCAAACGCATCTTATTCTACTTAACATTTACCTTACCATTACTTACAATCTTTACGCTTCTAATCTAAGCGATATCCGTTTCCTTTTTCTTTCAGTTTTTTATACTTCCATTTGCCTTTTTTCACATGCATTCTTTCTTCTCCTAATCTATCCTCCCCTAGAATCGTAACCAGTTTCTCTTGCGAGCTTCCTTTATCTTCCATTCCTCTCCTACATCCTTCCCATACATGCTCCCATGTTTCCTCCTCCCATTCACATATGCTACACTTTATGTTCTCTTCTTTTTGCCAGTACATCCCTTCCCTTACCTCGTTTCCCAATCTAAATCTTGCTATTCTGGTCCACCTTCTCTCTCGCCATCCCCTTTCTAAATACTTTGGGACTCCTTCCTTTTTATCATCTTATACCATTTATTGCATTTTAATTCCTCAATCATCCCCCGTCTTTCTATTAATTGCCTTTCCCTCTCCCTTTTTTCCAATTCTTTATAGTTTACTCAAGTCCCGTCTTCTATTTCTCTATCATTAAAGAAATCCCTCCTTTCTTCTTCCCATCTCGTTAATTCGATCGCCCTCCCTCTCCTCTCTTCTACCTCCATCAAACATTTTCTCGCTAACTCCCCTCCCTATCCCTCCCTCAGCTTCGTCTCAAATTTCCATACCCTCTTTCCTGCTCTGATACATAATTTATCCCTTCGCGCTTCTTCTCTCACCATATATCTTGGCGTCCTCCAGTCTGCCCCTAGTGTCCACCCTATATATCTTTCTTGTAAACTCTCAATAACTTTTCTTCCTTTCCATCCCCATATCTCCGCTCCATAACCTAATACCGGCCATACCAGCGTATCAAATAATTCATTCCTTTCTTTTATATGAGCTGTATGGTCTCCATTCTTTTAGAAGATATATCCCAAATATTTATACTCTTTCACTTCTCCCATAACTTTTTCTATTTCGCCTCAGTTTAATGATCCAAGCGCCGCCTTTGAGTCCACGAACATTGCTATCATTGCCCCTTTTTCCCTTTTAATTCTCTTATTTACTAGATAGTTCAGAACATAAATGTTGTGCATTACCAACATTCCTTTTCTAAACCCTGTCTGATTCGGTGACTTAATTTTTTTTTCTTCAACTTCTATCTTCAATTTCTCCGGCAAAATAGTTACATATACTTTATACAGTGTTGGCATCAAGGTCACCCCCCTATAATCTTTAACCTCCTCTCCTTTTCCTTTCTTTACTACTGGTATAACTATTCCTTCTTTCAATAACTCTGGCCACCGCTCTCTTCTCCATTCTCTATTACACATTATCCATGCCCATTCCTCTAGTTCCTCCCCTCCATATTTCCATACTTCATTTGTAATCTCATATATACCAGGTGCCTTTCCATCCTTCAATATTCCTAAAACCTTAACTAATTCTTCCCTTGATATGTCCTCTTCCTCGTCTCTTTCTCCACCATATTTTCTCCCTTTATAACTTTCCTCTCTACTCCTCCTAGCAAATCCAAAACATATTTCTTCCATTCTACCATTTCAATATCTTGCTTTACTCTTTTTCTTATTTTTCTTTCTCTAGTTACTACCTACCATATCTCATTTTCTTTCTCTAGTTACTACCTTCCATACCTCTTCTTTCGTGCTAGCCTTCTCTGCCTCTTCTCAAACCTTTTATTCTCTTTCTCTTTCTTTTGATAACACAACTCACTATACTCTTTCTTTTTTTTCCTATATTCTTCCCCGCTACTTTTTTCTTTTCTCCACTTTCTTAATTCCTTTCTGACCTCCTCTTTTTCTCTTTACAGTCCTCATCCCACCCACTTCTATTCCCCCCTTTACTAACTTCATTTTTGTTTGTGCACTCTAATCCTATTTTTATTTCTCCTATCATATTTTCCATGTCCTCATCCACATTTCTCTCTCCCATTTTGATATTTCTGACCTTTTCTCTAAACTATTCCTTTCCTTCCCTTGACTAATCCCCTTTTCCTACACTTTTTACATTTGCTCCCCTTTCATTCATATTGCTATTGCTTTTTTGTCCCTCTAATGTCACTATTAAGGGAAAGTGATCCGAATAAATATAATCTCCTACCTCTAGTTTCTTAACCTTCTCTCTTACCTCATCATCCACTATCACATAACCAATTACCGTTCCCCTTTCACCTCCTGAGCGTGTATATTCTCCTTTCTCATCTCCTTCTATATTTCCGCTTAAGATATACCATCCCAACTCCTCCAAGCTCTTCAACAACTTTCTTCTCTCCCCATTTCGAACCTTATTTTTGGATTTTCTTCCTCTCTCTTCTCCCCATTCCCTTCCTACTCTGTCACCTGTTCTCGTATTGAAATCTCCACCTATTGTCATCCTCCTCTCTTCTTTATTTTCTTCAATCATTTCTTTCATCTCCTCTGCTTTCTCCTGCATATCACCGTTCACATAAACCCCCACTACTGTCTATTTCTCTCCTCCCATCATTACCTCTTCTACTATTAATCCTTCTTTTTGTTCTTTCCTGTCGTTCTTATCTTTCCCTGTTATACCTTCATTCCTTAATCCCATCACCATTCCTCCTATTGGTTTGCCCTTTTTATTCTTCCTCTTTGCATTTTGCAATTGCCATTTGTAATCTCTTGGCAACATTCCCCTTACTCTTTCCCATCCCTTTTCTTCTAGCCACGTCTCCATCATTATGACTACATCCCATTGTGTCGAACTTCTCATAAATTCCCTATCCTTTCTCTGCAATCCGGCTATATTCCAGTAACAAATCTTCCATTCTTCCCTACTTTCGTTTCTCATATTTTTTCCTTCCTACTATTTCTTACTTTTCTATTTCCTGTTCCTTCCTCTCCTAGTTTCCCTGCATCTCATTTCTTACTATCTGTTCCCTTTCTTCATCCCAATTCCACCACATTTCGTCTATCTGTATTTTCCCATACTTAACCCATGTTCTCTTTCTCTTTTTTTTCTTCTTCCGCTATTTGCCTCAATTTATATTGCATCTTCTTTTCTACCCATGTCAAGTCATCCTCAATTCTCTCTGGACTTCCATATAATAACCTTTTTTTGTCATCACCTCCCTCTTATGTTCCCATTTCTTTAATTTCAACAGTACCATTATCTCCCCTCTTCGCACTTCCCTTCCTACATTTCGCATTTCCTCTATCTCTACCTTAGTACCAATCCTTTTTAGTACTTCGTCCACCCCTTCCTTTAGCTCTTTCCCCTCTAATCTTATACCCTTCATAACTGTGTTTAATTTTCTTTCTTCCCTCTCTTTTCTTTCTATTCTTTGTTCTATTTTTCTCAGCCTTTCCATCTCCTTATTCCTACTCTCTCCCCCACCACAATTCCCGTTCGAGCTATCAAGTTTCTTCATCCTATCTTGCATCTCCTCTACCTTTTTATTATTATCTTCTTCCTGCTTTTCTAGCGTTTGTTCTAATGACTGCATCCTCTTTTCTAACTTTTCCCTGATTTCTTTCCATTTTTTTATTTCCTTCTTAACTTCAGCCATTTCCCGCCTAATTTCCTTCTTTAATTCCTCTCCCCTTTTCTCCTGCTTTTCTCCATAAATCCCCATTACCTGTATCAACAATTCGCAAATTTCCTTTAGCCTTTCCTCTTTCATCGTAACGTCACTTTCATCTCCGCTTCCGTCATCCCCCTTACTATTATCACTCTTCCTTACCAAACTCTGCTTTTCCGGCGGCGATCTTAACATGTTTTGATATTTAACGCTCGCCCCGATATCTTCCTTCTCTTCACTGCTTTCCCTGTCCCCTGTCTTGCTTTTGATAAAAGCTTCAATTGAACCTACGCTTTTTGCTCTAATCTTTCCTTTTCTATAGTTTTCTTATACTCCCCCCTTGCCTTCCTTTCCTTGATCTCCTCTTTCGGCGTACTGAACACTACCTGCTCGAGATCTGTTTCTTCCGCAGGAGATAATCGCTCCGCTAGTCATAAATCAAATTCAAATTCTCCCACCTTCTATGCTTCCCTGCTTCTATCTACCGTCGCGATGTGGTACCTGTCTCGACTTTCTTTTCTGCTACCCAACCCTGCTACTACCAACCCGTTCAACACAGTCCTCTCACCCTGTCACAAATCTCCAACCAAACTTCCACACAAATCTGTCTCAATCCTCCAAAATATCTACCTCCCCTTTTCAATATCACAATCCCTCAATTAATCTCTCACATCAACACCCTTCCACACTGTATTTCAAGAAATGTCTGAAATCATTAATTTGTTATTAAAAATATCCTATGCGCGAAAGGGGAGAGGGACTTTTCCCACTGGGTGTATAATGTACTATTTAATAAATTAACGCGTATTGTGTCTCAACTACTAATTAAATTAAACTAATTATTTGACATCCTTTAGTATTTTTAATTAAGGATTATCTACTGTATGGTAATCTCCCCTACTCGGGTTTTCATGCTGGATATAACTTACTGACCTACATCTTTAGAAGACAGATGCCTTTTTAAGTTATGCAGAACAATTCTTGTGGTTTACCATGGACCTATTTGTGTCACAACCTTAACTGTTCGATTTCAGTAGTTGACTCCAGGCCTCTTGATGAAGCCCGGTGATCCCCAAGATTTCTTGGTTGAGTCTCAGTAACAGATTTAGGAATTTGCGGCCCTTTGATTAATGTATATTAACTAGGGTAAGGGGGCAGTGCCAACCAGTAGGGCAAAGGTGATCTCCTTTTAGCATGGCTATTATTTAATAATTTTAGTTCTACTTTGCATAAAATAAATCTATTTTATCAGAGAGATAGTGTTACTTACTAAAATCTTGAAAATTGACGTAAGAGAAAAATTATACAGAAAACAGTTTTTACCACGAAAGAATGGAAGTTTCGCTGACAGAAATATAAAGTTTTCAACTTTATTGACGATACTCACAGTATAAAAATTTGATATTTTGACAGATAAAACAATATCACACAATCTAATTATATTAGTTAGACGTAATTCAAGTCCAAAATATAATAAATCTTATAGATAAGTGAGACTTGGCCAGGGGGCAGACACGGCGAACGTAATATTGACAAGTGCTTAGGTGAAACCATGAACATAGGAAACAAGGGACTAGGCATGTCATCCTAACTTGGGCGAGCGGGGTTGAATCCACGGGAGGGGGGAGAATTCCATGAGTAGGGAGAGCCCCCATCTTACGATGTGCCATTTGATTATGCGCACGAGCATTTTTTCCGACAAACTGTGCATAAAAATATAAACATATGGGCGCTGCCATGTTTGTCGCGGGACATCAAACGGTGGCGGACCTTCCCCTCATTGCATCACCCCCGCAATGGCATGCTTAGTCTCTTGTGTCCTATGTCCATGCGTGTCACAAGTTTCGTCGATAAATGATCGGCAATGTAGAACAGCAACTTATCTTGTGGGCTACATGGAAGGAACTATTAAATACATGGACATAGGAAACACGGGACTAGGCATGTCATCCTAATTTGGGCGAGCGGGGTTGAATCCACGGGAGGGGGAAAGCCGCCATCTTACGATGTGCCATTTGATTATGCGTACGAGCTTTTTAGACGACTAACTGTGCATGAAAATATAAACATGTGGGCGCTGCCATGTTTGTCGCGGGACATCAAAAGGTGGCGGACCTCCCCCCTCATTGTATCACCCCCGCAATGGCATGCCTAGTCCCTTGTTTCCTATGTCCATGATTAAATATTATTATTATCAATCCGGTCGGTATGCAGTTTTCTTGTATTGGTACAGTAGAAACATTGCGTAATGTCCGTTTCTAGTAGAATGTCAACGAATAAGAGGTTATATTACAGCTATCTCTATTTTTATTCCAAATAACTTATTCTTCTTGCTGGATATCTTTAAAGGTAATTTTTCCAGTACATAAAATACCACAGAAGCAAACCAGCATATTTTCTTATCTGTAAATGTTTTAATTTTCCTAAAAAGCTGCAGACGGCTTTGCCCTCTGGTGAGGGGCAAAGCCGACGAAATACAGCATGTTAGAAATAATTAAATTAGCAAATTATTATTTTTTGGTGTGATTAATACTTATAGAAATATGATATAAAATAATGTAGAACTCGAAATGAGAAAAAACTGGATCAATTCAACATCCTATTAACTTTAAAAAAATCATTGACTGTTAACTGGTTGGCGCTACCCCCCCCCCCTTGCCCTACTTGACTTTGAATCCACAGTCAGACATGTATAAGTTATCAAATTTTGCAAGGATGCTTTATCATCCCTGCCGGATTTCCAGCACTCTGTCGGTAGGTGTTCTCCATTTTGTGCATACTAGATCAGGTGGTTGTTTTAAGGTTTTCGCACAAGAAAATTCGTGTGCAGTATGCTGGAAACAGCTCACGCACGAGCCGCCCCTTTACGCACACAGAGTACCAACGAATCATGCGCGATCCGTCGCGCTACTGCTACTGCAGTGCGGGCTGGCTACGTACCGTTCACATATCGAACCACCGCTCGAGACGAAAAGTTGTCGACGTTGCGAATTTTTTTCGAGTGCCGGACCGATAGGTGAATGGTACATATCCAGCTCGCACAGCAGCAGCACCAGTGATCCCAGATCTGAAACGAGACGTGGTCCAATGCTATGACACGTCTATGTCCGTGTGAATATGGTAGGAGACGATATAAATGCCTGGGTTGCGCGC
>NC_046663.1:113293519-113294526 GCF_010883055.1 Belonocnema kinseyi
AAAATTCACCTTTTCTCTTGAAAATTTAACAATTTTGTTGAATATTCGTTTTTTTGTCTTGTTCAATTCAATTTTTTAGCACAGTTTTTATCTGGAAATTGTGCTATTCCATTTTTGTTTGAAACTTTATCCGGTTCATTTTATTAGTTAAAACAGCAATTATTTGATAGATAATTAAATTATTTTGTTGAAAAGTAAACTTTTGGGTTGAAAATTGATTTATTGTGCAAATTAGATTTTTTCCTAAAATTAAAAAAACTGCAAAATAAAAAAATTGCCTTAAAATCTTCCTGATCCTTTTTCTTTTTTTAATTTTTAAAATCTTTTCAAATACTCACTTAAAACTAATTTTTCAAACTAAAAAATCATTTTCAATTTTCTTAGCAATCACAACAATTTTTGTTATTCTTTTTGAATATTTTGCAAATCTCAAAAGCTTTTTTTTTAAATCTGCAAAAATCTAAATCGTGTTTCAAATTATTTTAAATAATTTCAAGTTTTTAATTAATTTTGAATATTATTCTAAATTAAAATTGCAGCGTTCAAACTTAAAATTTAGCTCATTACAATTTTAACAAATCAAGGCTTTTTATTTCTAACCACTCTGTTCAAATTTGTATAGTTTTTAATTATTGTTTATAATGGCCTGTCCCAGATCTGAATTATTTTTTGTTTCATAAAATCTCTGATCCAATTCAGAAATACATACAATTGCTTTGAAAAAAATTTTTAATTCAGAAATATTTCATTTAAACGCTCAATAATTCATACGTATAAAACAAAAACTTTAATCACCTTTTAATTTTACAATTTTTAAAATTAAATTATTTTAAAATACGAAATAACCGTTGAAAAATTTTTATGACTTTAACATTTGAGAGATTTCTGGTTAAAAAATACAAATCACGCTATTATTTTTAAGGTTCTACAGTTTTTTATCAAAAATTAAAACTTCTTTTGTTGTTGAAGATTTATCATTTTAGTAGAAAATGTAATTATTGTGTTGG
>NC_046663.1:113294626-113301980 GCF_010883055.1 Belonocnema kinseyi
GATAGATATACAAATAGAATCGACGAAGTGCTCCGACCAGCAATCGTGCATCTTCGAGTTTTCAAATTCAGAAGAGGAGAAATGGGTTGCCCGCGCAACTCACGTCATTTACAGCGTCTCCTACTATATTCACACGGACATAGCCCTGTCATAGTATTGGACCGCATCTCGTTTCAGATCTGGGATCAGAAGAGGTTCTACATTTTTTCTACGCAAATTAACAATACACTTTATTTCAAACTTTAATTTACCCCGAAGGACTATAGACCAGTTAAAGGACAATTTCGACGAACATTTATTGCGGGCTGTTTAACCTACTTTTTTAGCTGACTCTTTTTTGGGTTTAATGCAGCCCCCTGCTTCAACCGTGTATGTGTATGCAGTAGTAGTTTTCTTACGATCCGGAGGGGAAATTTCGGTCAAACTAATCCAACAGATAGCGCCACAAAAAGTAGATATGTCTTCTTTATTGAATTGCATTAAGAAAAAGCAAAAATAATTTAAAACTTGATGCTATTTGCAAATAAACAAAAAATATATATGAAAAAATAAGAGTAACTATTACTAATTATTTAAAAAAAGAAAAAGCCATACAAATATCTAGTTTAATATGAATAAAATTTAATTTTGAGATACATTTTGAAAGCAGTTCGAACTACATATTTCTATGATTTATTTTGCTGATAATATTGATTTTATTGATTGTTCTAGTTAAACAAAATTATTTATCGTTGAAATTATTAATGTAGCTAATGAAAAAATTAATAATATTTAAGACCCCAATGACAAAAATATTAAAACATATACATGATCAGAAGAATTAATAAAAAATATATTACTTATATCCAATATAAATATAATAATAATTAAAATATGTAAGACTACAACTTAAGTTGCAATGTAAAGAATATTTGTACCTTTAAAATCTTAAAAGTTTCAAGTTTTGAAGGAAATATTTTTAAAAAGTAGTGATAATTGCAATTAAAGTGTCTGAGAGAATCATTTGGTAAAAAGTCAATGACACGAATGATTAACGAGAAAATGGATTTAATATTATACAATATAATGTATATATTTATTTTAATTGAGCCAAACATCATATATACATTTATACAGTTCAATAATTTATTTGTTGCTTAATCTTGAAAGCTTTTTTCTCGCTGCATTCAGCCCCTTATAATTTTATAGGAAAATTTAAATTTAAAGGAGATTTTGAATTAAATAGTTAATTATATTATTGCAAATTTCATTTCTAAAATAAACAGATTATAAGCTATTAAAATCTATAAACAAACATACTGTACGCATGGCGCGCAGTTGGAGGAAATGTGCTTTTTTCATTCAAAAATGTTCAGAACCTTCAATTTTCTTGCGATTTTGAATTTTTCGGTTTTAAATTAAAGATCTATAAATTTTCTAGATCTTGACTCCCCGAAATTTTGTCTCATCTATTTTTTTATTAATAATTTTTCCTGTCAAAGTATGAACAAAGTTTTATTATCGGTGAAAGTTCTTTTTTTTCTAAACGTGCTTCCCATTAATGTAGGAATGACATTTAATAACAAAAATAATTTAAAAGTTTATAATAACTATTGTGATAAACAATTTTTGTGACAAAATATTAGAATTTGAGATTTTTCAAATTATAATTTCCTTCAATGGCCAAAACGACTTCAGGTATTCCTTAAAACAATACATATTTAATAATATTTGATAAAATATAACAATTTAAATTTTTGTAAACAAATTAGATAAACAAATTTTTAATTTTAGCCCTTTCGCATAGAAATTTTTTTTTGCATTGAAAATGTTTTAAGCTATTGGACGAATGACTGCTAGTTACAAAAATATTAGAAAAGTTAACAATAACCACTGTTATTAAAAATTCTTGTGACAAAATATTTAAACTTAAGGTTTTATCAAATTTAAATTTTCTTTAATGGCCAAGTCGGTGGGTTATTTTCAAAAGATTTTGTATTGAGTGAATCTTAGCATGCAGTGTTATGATTCATTTCCAATCTATTACGATCAAAAACCCGAATTTTTCCAAGTGAAACTGCCAACATTGGGAAATTTTTTATGTAAATTGTTTATAAACGTGTAAGTTGTTATATTCCACTAAATATGATCAAAGATACATTTTTTTGGAATATCCGTAGCCATTTTAACGATTAAATAAAACAAAAATTTTGATAAAACCTAACATTTGAGTATTTTGTCACGAGAATTATTTGTAAAAATGGTTATTGTTAACTTCTCAAATATTTTTGTGACTAGCAGTTATTCGTCCAACAGCTTAAAAGATTTCCAGTGTAAACAAAAAATTTCTATGCGAAAAGAGCAAAATTTTGAATTTGTTCATCTAATGTGTTTACAACAATTTAAATTGCAATATTTTGTCAAATATCATTAAATATTTATTGTTTTAGGGATTACCTGAAGTCTTTCTGGCGCTTGAAGGAAATAATAATTTTTTGAATCTCAAATTCTAATATTTTGCCACAAGAATTGTTCATAACAATAGTTATTATAAACTTTTAAATTATTTTTGTTATTAAATGTCATTCCTACATTAATGTGAAGGACTTTTGCAACAAAAAAATTTTACCAATAATAAGACTATTTTTTAATTTGTTGATCAAATTTGTTTGCAACAAATAAATGGAATTATAAACAAATTATTTGTATTTTATGAGTCCCTAAACATTAATTTAAGAATATATAAAGCTTTCCTGATCAGTTATTAAAGCGTAACAAATTGTTATGTATAAAATTTCAGTTTTTCCATACATTGAGTAGAAAAATGATTAATAAACAAATAGAGAAGACAAAAGTTCGGAGCGTCCAGCTGAACGAAAAAAGTGAAGTTAAATATATACATTAAGTATATACATTATATTAAATAATGTTGAATCCATTTTCTCATTTATTAATCTTTTCATTGACTTTTTACCAAATTATTCCCTCAAACATTTTTATTACAATTACTATTACTTTAAAAAAATATTTTCTTCAAAACTTAAAATTGTTAAGATTTTAAAGGTACAAAGATTCTTTACTGTGCAACTTAAGATGTAGTCTTACATATTTTAATTATTATTTTATTTACATTTGAGATACGTCATATATTTTTTATTAATTCTTCTGACCATGTATATGTTTTAGATATTTTTGTCATTGAGGTCTTTAATATTATTAATATTTTCATTAGCTACATTAATAATTTTAACAAAAAATAATTTTTTTTTAACTTTAACAAATAATAAAATCAATAATATGAGCAAAGTAAATCACAAAAATATAAAGTTCACACTGCTTTCAAAATGTATCTTAAAATTAAATTTTATTCATATTAAATTACATATTTTCATGACTCCTTCTGTTTTTTAATAATTAGTAATTGTTGTTCTTATTTTTCATATATTTCTTTTTATTGATATGCAAACAGCATCAAGTTTTTAATTATTTTTGCTTTTTCTCAATGCAATTCAATGAAAAAGACAGACCTACTTTTTGTAGTGCCATCTGTTGGATTAGTTTAACCGACAATTCCCCTCCGGATCGTAAGAAAACAGAAAAGTGGGGGCGATGCATGGGGCTGGTTTAATGCCTTTTTCCATTTCCAAAATAATTCTGATGTTATGTCAGGTTTCCCAATTGTAAGCGGAAAAAATTTGTACTTGAGGAATTACAGAATTAGTTCCAATGTGGCGGATATGAGAAAGAATCCGTAATAATTACACACCTACGTTATTTTAAATTATACAGAACTGTTTCTATGAGAATTAAATATAATGCAGAAAGAATTCTTAAATGGGACAGTAAGTTTAGCAACGGGAAACTTTAAAATTTTCCGTTAAAAACAAAGTGGAAGACTGGATATTTACAGAACACCTCTCAAATCAAAAACACGGCATAGTTATGTAATTTCTACATCACCGCGATGTCGTTTCTAACGCGAAAAAAATTCCGATTTATAGATTTATATTCAATTTTCTTGCTTGAACCTCGGATATTTTCGTGTCGTTTGTCACTGAAATGTTGTTGAAATGAAATGTCTGAACTTAGAAGAAATAAGTTTCAAACATTCAAAAATCTCTTACACTTGAACACTAGATTTATACACAATTTGACAATTTGAAATTATTACGACTTATTTGTTCAAAGTTCACATCTTGGCAGAGTAAAAGAAAAAATTTGCACAGTTTTGTGAAAAAATCGAATAAATTGGACAGTTCATAAAACCAAAAAAAATTTCAGTTTTTTTCCAATGTTTCTGAAAGAGAAGTCAACAATACTTAAGCTCAGTATTGAATATATTTGATGTCGAAATGCTGTATCTTTTACCATATCGCTCAAAACAAAACATACAAAAATTATAAGAAAATGTTTAAAAAAATGATTATTTAAAAATTCCAACATATATGCGTTGATTAAAAATAGTACAACAATCACTGAAGTAAATACTAACATGATTAAAAAGTAAAGCTTGGAAAAAAAACTTCTCATTCAAGATTTGTCATAACAAATATATACTTTGATGTTCACGAAAACATGAAAACAATGTTTTTTAAAAATAGAAACCTTTACATTTTTAATATTTGGAGTATAAAATAAGGACTATTTTTCAAATTTTAGGCTATTTGTAATAATTTCTAACTAATTTTCAACCTATTTTAATTATGTGAAAGTATTTTGTATAATTTTATAAAATTGAAATCATTCGAATTTTTTCAGAATATTTCAGCTGATTTGAAAGGATTTTAAAGGGGATATTTTAAAAGTTTCCATCTTATCATTTTTAGAATTCAGCGCATTTTAAAAGATTTCATATACAAAATAAGGACTATTTCCAAATTTTAGGTTATTTATAATAATTTCTAACTCATTTTCAATCTTTTTCAATAATGTAAAAGTATTTCGTAGCATTTTATAAAATTGAAGTCTTCAGAATATTTTTAGAAAATTCAAACGGATTTGAAAAAATGTTAAAGGAGATAATTTGAAAGTTTCCATTTTTATAATTTATGTTTCAATATGGAAAAATTGCAAATGATGTTTTATTTTGAAAAAATTAATTTTAAGATAATATTTAGAAAGAAAAAAAAGAAAAAAATTTAATAAATAAATAAAAACTATTTAATTATTTATTTAGAAAAATTCCAGTAATTTTAAGAGATATTTTAAGGTTTCGAGAAGATTATAACGTATGTTAAGACTTGACAGGATTAAAAATGTATATTTTTGAAAAATAATTTTTTATTCAGAAAAAATAGTTTTAACAGAATGATTAAAAAGATTTTAAAACAAACACTGAATTCCATTTGAAATCTTAATAATTATTACGACTGCTTTTTTAGTCCGCTGCACTCATAGACATTTTTTGACCAAAAAATAAGATTTTTTAACAAAACCCACATGAACTTTTAGCTAAGAAAGTAAAAACAAAATAATTTCTAACCGAAAATAAAAAATTTTCAATGAATAATTTAATTTTAAACTAAAAAATATAAATTAAAAAATTCTAATTTTTCTGAATTAATACTTACATCATTTTTATTTATTCGCCTATTTTTTTTTATTTTTTTATCGTTCTAAATATTATATTAACATTAATTTTTTTTAATAAAACATTTGCAATTTGTCCAGGAATTTCAAGCAATTATTTTCATTATTTTCAAAATTGTCAAAATTCTTGAATGGCATTAAAAATTTATGTTGTAACGTTAAAAGATACATCTTGTTTTAAATTTTTTGAAATGTTTAAAAATTTTAAAGCATAGTGAAATCTTTTTAAAACTTCTAAATATCGTTTAAACTTACTCTAGTTTAAAAAAATTAATAATTATTCAACTTTTTTCTAATTTCTATTAAGATAATAAATCTTCAAGAATAAAGAAGCATTTATAACCCAATAGATGGTTTATCAAAAAAAAACTATGAATTTGAACGAAAATTATGAATTTTTTTCTACAAAAAGATAAATTTTTAACCAAATAATTCAACTTTGAACAAAAAAAGACGAAATTGCAATTATTCTTAAAAGTAACATTATTTTACATCTAACTTTCATTAATTTTTCGTTTTTCTCATTTTTGTGATTCTTTCTTGAATCTCGCCTATGCGATGCCGGGACGCACAACACTGACACACACTGACGCAACTGTACTGTCGTATCGCAACTGTGTCTGCGACACGCACCTGAGTGGCGCGCCGCCACGTCTGTGTATTTTAAAACGCAGTGGAGTTTTGTAATTTTAAGTGACCTAGAACTGGTTCTCACAGCGCAGATGTAGTTTCTCTTCAAATTGTTCGTAATAATCATTCTGAACTTTTACGGCACCGACTTTCAATACTTATTATCAGTTCTGTAATTATGACAGAACAGTTCGAAATGATTTACAGAATAGTTATAGTTAATTCACCGAATTTTTCTCATATCCGCCACAACGTAACTAGTTCAGTAATTACTCAAGTACACATTTTTTCCGTGCAGTTAATGTCGCTTGGCTTTCCGAAGTTAAGGATCCTCTAGGGAAGGATGCGACAATGTTCCCCCTCCACGGACCCGTGAAAAGTGGACAGGAAATGACGTCAGACTCCCTGAGCACGATCGTACTTTTAAGCTCAGACTGAATGCAAGGTCATGTCATACACACATATTTACACACTGCACATATTTATACACTAAACCAACGGACAGCTGTCCCCCACTACTCCCACCTAACCTGACCGGAAGTCTGCAGTAAACTCAGCTCGACCAATCCGTATTAGTCACATGGTTTGTCGCATCCTTCAATAGAGGATCCTTATCCGAAGCCTGAACAGATTGCCAGCTGCGTATCAGCCTGATTTTAAACGGATTCGGTCTTATACCATTTTTGCTAGAAAAAATAAAAGATTGATTGAAAATTTATGTTTAAGAGAGGCCCAGAAAAATTGAAAAACGTTAAATGTATTTTTTTCATGAAAGAAATTAATAGTGAAAAGTTTTATTAAATTGCTTTAAACAAGTGTATGTGAGATATTTGTCATTTTATCGTAAATTGAGAAATTGACTGAAAATTCAAAAATGCAATTCACTTCGATTTTTCGGATTTTAAAGATGACGATAATGGTCCATAAATATTCTCGTGCACTTCTTTATGGTAAATTTTCAAATGTCTCATGAAACCATACTAGTATTTAAATATTTCATTTTGATTATTCGCTTATCAACCTTCGATTTTTGGCACAATTGTGGGTCCGGATGCAATAAGGGCACATAAAATTTTTTCGTGCGAAAACGAAGTCCCCTGGAGGCTTTAGAAAAAATTTGAAAAATTTTTAATAATTTTTTTCTGATGCTCGGCGC
>NC_046663.1:113302080-113308776 GCF_010883055.1 Belonocnema kinseyi
TTGAAAATTAAAATTCGAAAATTTTTTCTAAAGCCTCCAGGGGACTTCGTTTTCGCACGAAAAAATTTTATGTGTCCTTATTGCATCCGGACCCACAATTTACATTTCGCATATTTTTCTTTTTGATATCAATTCCGTATGCAAATGTATTTTTTAGTTTTTCTGCTCTCTCAGTCTTACTTCTTTTACAATATGCAAATCTATAATATGCTATAAATTAAGGGGTTAGTTTTTTAAAGTTAATTTATTAGTTTTTAATTGATTTCACATAGATGTAAAATTATTGTTCTAATGAGCACAAATCTTCTAATGATCTTGTACGAACCTCTTGTTCTTCTTCATTTGATTTTATGTCGATAATTTCTGAATTCTGTTGAATTATTTTGAAAAGTTTGGTTCTGCCACACCGTGGCAGCCGGCGTCGGCCGTCATGGCTAGCTGTTGCTATGAGCGGTTCCCGCGTGTAACAGCTAGTTATGGATATAATAATTGTTTTTTGCATGATTATATCCTTTCATATTTGTTATTAGATCTTTAATACTTTACGAATTCTAAAATTATTTTCGATTTATAAATACACTGTAAAAAAATCTATTGAATTTTACATCTCTGGTGGATGTAAATAAAAGGACCCTCGTGTATCGGCGTAACTTTACAGAAAATGGTAAGAATCCACGTAGCGATGAATTTTACAAATGAATCTGTTGTGATATTCCAATTCGGTCAATAATTTTATAAACGAAAATGTAAATTTCATTATGTGAAAGAATAAAATAAAATAAAATTTATCAGGGCGACAGGTTTCGAACTTTCGAAGCTCAAACTTCGTACAATTTCATGGAGATTGAAGAAGCACAAGCCCGACACGTTACCACCTACCTAAAACACATAAGATACTATGGGTATTTTTTTATGTTTAAATATTCCGTAACAAAAATATGAAGCATACGTTTTGAATAACCACATTTTTTCCGTTTCAATAGCAGAAAATGTGAAGGGAAACATAGGAATAGCTCGAATTTTATCTATTTTTGTGTGAAAGCTCTCAAAAAAGTTGAACATAGCTGTCAATTTTTCCAAAATTAGAAGATGAAGGCATCGATAAACAACGAAAACGAGAGACGCTTTCGTATTCACATATTATTTCATTAGTTATTCTAAATTTTCAATTAATTATAAACCAAAAATTTTACAGTTTCCGCCAGGGTAAAATTACAGATTTTTGGTAAAATTAAAAATCTCGATGTAATTTCCAATCACAGGAAAGTGATTTTACTGACGAATGGTACTTTTACACACAGCGAACGAATTTTCCCTTCTGAATGTAAAGTTCGTACGACGAACCTTTTATTTACATCGCTATAGGATGTAATTTCACACACTTTTGTAAAATCACACAGTGAAGTGTGTGATATTTACAATGATACAATATGTAATTTTCCGAAGCTTTGTAATTTTACACAAATCTTTTTAGTCGGCCACAAATCTTGAAGTGAGCAGTATGAGCGATCGAAAACATAAAAGTGATGTTTGTGTAAGAATTGCAATAAATTATCTACTTTAAATTAAAGGACAATGGTTGAAGTGTTGAAATATTACTCTGCGTGGCGCAGTGACGGAGTCTTTCGTGCAACCACAGAGTAATTCTTACACGTCGGGATAAATTAGCGAACCTCACTGCATCAAAGTGCAAACTTTACTGTGTGTCATTTTAGATCCGTATCCAGATCGAATGGGGACGAGTGATAATTAAACAATGTCACCCAGTAATCCCTACTTTGTAGCGAGTGCTAGATGCAGCTCGCATTGTACACTGTGTGTCTCGCAAGAGTAGAGGTTAAACTTTCGCTCAGTAAAATTTGGTCCTCCCTGGCGGACCGAAGGAACCGAATGGATCCTCTACAAAGTAACCGTAAAGACCACATTGGGTCCCCATGCAGTTCCTTTTTAAAAACTCGAAAAAACAGCAAAATCAACTTTTGAATTTTTGAAATTCGGATTCTACGTTGAAATTCCCTATAAAGGGTCATGGAATAATCGCAATAGTTTTTATTTTTTGCAACGGTAAAAAGGTCAAAAAAATATAAGACGTATAACGCCTGTTGACTGGTACACTTCAAACGGATCACCTGTAAGTAGCAGTCAACAGGCGTTATACATCTTATTTTTTTTAACTTTTTACCGTTGAAAAAAAAACTATTGCGATTATTCCGTGACCTTCTATAGGGAGTTTTAACGTAGAAACCGAATTTCAACAATTTAGAAGTTGATTTAGCTGCTTTTTCGAGTTTTTTAAAAAAACAACCAAATGGGGTTCCGATGGGGTCTTTACGGGTACTTTGTAGAGGCTCCATTCGGTTCCTTCGGTCCACCAGGACTTCTGGAAGGAAAAATTATAGTTTCGCATTATAAATCTCTCGCATCAACAAGCAGAAGTCACAGTTGTGCCCTAGTATAGAATCGTCGGTAGATATTCCATTACAGCAACTCGAAACAGATGATGTAATATAATCTTAAATTTACAAAAAAATGTTTTATTTTTAATAACTGCATTCAATTTATTTGTGAAATCATGCAATTGCATGTGCGGTCACTTACAAACGTAATCGAACGCTTAAACGCTATGAAAAATCGCACCCTCTTGAGATTCGAACCCTACCTACCTAAACAACCTAAAACCTAAGTCTATGTCGGACGCTCTAGCTAATTACGCTAATGTATCGCTTGGATTCTGTTGAGAAAATCTCATGAACATTTTACGCTGGTAAGCCACGGCTAATAGAGGAATATTTTTTTGTTCTATTTTCTCGTTTTACACATTTTATATGAACAGTTCGATTGACAAATGCTCGATGAAAATATTTCAATTTAATTAATTTAAATTTTAATAACTAAATGTTTAATTTAAACATTAATTTAATTTGTGATTTCTTTCCAAAGTCTGAGGCTCAAAATGTAACGGATTTATTACTCTCAGATGTATTGTAAGTGTATAAATATTTAAATTTAATTTTCCAGCTTAAAAAAATAATCGAATGATTATAGTTCTACTAATCTTCTTTAGTAAAAACCAGAAAGTAAAAACAAAAGCAGCTATTACAAAAAATTTCTTGAAACATTGGAGTTGAAAAAATGGTTTAAGATACAAAGTACTTAAACCTGATTAATATTCTAACTTTGAAGTTGAATTTGAACATTGAATCGAAGGCTAGCTGAAATTAAAAGAAATAAGTCTTGAAAATGAAAATTTTTAAATGCTAAGAATTTTATAAAACTTTGCTAAAAGCTATATTAAATATTTATACATTTTTATAAAATATAAGAATGCACATTATGTGATATAATAAATAGTATAATAGTATAATAAAGTTCAAACATAGGTAAGTGAAGTAAACGGTGTTTATTTACATGTTTTTTAATTTTATTCCTGAAACAATATTTGAAGTGTTGCAGTATACAGAATTAGGTATCTAACAAACAAAAACAAAATTTTTTAGATAACCGAAATAGCATTCCGTAAGATTGAAATCATCCTATAAAGATAAAAACAAAAATTACTTCCTAACTTAAATGTTTTTGATTTGAGGCCAAAAAACTATGATTAAACACAAGTATCCAGTACCGAGAAATAAAATGTGGAAGTTTACAATCTCAGAGATTCAAATCTCGTAGGTTTTGAAAATTGTGTTTAAACAAGGACTGTAAATTTATTCTTCCACTTTAAAACATGATAAAAACTTGCTCCTTAAATATGAGGCGGCTGAATAAGAATAAAAAAGAGCTTATAAAAAAACTTATTCTTATTCTGTTCCAGGAAAATAAAGATTTAGTGTGGCGGTATCTCACTGTAACAGTCATAAAAGTTTTAAAAGTGGCTTTTAGTAGAAATTGAAGATTTTATGTTGGAATTTGATTATACCATAAAATATAAATCAGACGAATGGAAACAAAAGTACAATGCTTACAGGTACAGTCGAGAGTGGCGCGAACTCGTGATCTGTCGGTGGTACTGTAGCGCTAGTCACTAGTGCCACAATAATCTGTAATGTAATACAGCAATCTTCATACAAGAGTCAAAATATCTCAAGTGTGCCACATTTAAATCGATAGTTCTATTTTCAATCAATTTATACAGTTTTAGATTTTTTTATATCAAAATAACTTCGCTAAAATATTTTTTCAACATTTTTTTTTCAAGTTATTAACAATCAAAGTTCTTGATCATTTTTTTCAAACATGCATTACTTACGAACGGTTCAACGAAATTCAATAATTGAGTTATGAAAATTTTTGTTACGTAGTATACTTCACGCTAAAATGACACGAATTTTCCACACAAATGATCAATGTTAAAAAAATGATGTTTTAATCAAGTGGTTCAACTCTCTACAAGGTATAGTCATTTTTTTAAACAAAAAGATGAATTTTCAACTAAGAAATTTAATTTTCTACTTAAAAAGATGAATTTTGAACAAATTATATCCAGTATCAACTAAAAAAATCGATTTTCAACCAAAAGTTGAATGGTTAAGTTTTCAGTTAAAAAGATTAATTTAGAAAAACTATTATATCATCAAAATAGTTCACTTTTCTATAAAATATATTAATTTTAAATTAAAATAATGAAGCATCATTTGAACAAAATTAATTTTTTAATAACGTGGATCAAGTTCAATCCAAGATATAGGGAAACAATTGGGTAATAAAATATTTTGAATAAAATTATTATGGGTATCATAATAAGTACAACATGAAACGAATTTTAAACTAAAATGATAAATTTTATTTAAAAAAATGCATTTTTAATCAAGCGGTTCAACTTTCTACCAGGTATAGTTATTTTTTGATCGAAAAGATGAATTTTCAACCAAGATGATTAATTTTCTACTAAAAAAGAATAAGGTGGTTTAACTTTCAATTAGGCATAGATAAATTTTCAAACAAAGAAATGAATCTCCAACCAAAAATATTATTTTTTAAGAGAGTGTTTAGGTATTCAATCAAATAGATCAATTTTCAATCAAAACATGGGAATTTCAAAAAAAAAATCGAATAATCAAATTATCATTGAAAATATTAGTTTTTAATTCAAAAAACAAAATTTAACCAATAAATTAATTTTTCCAACAAAAAGATGAATTTTTAACTGAACTACTAAAGATTCAACACAAAAACTGAATTTTTAATAAAATAATTTAATCTCCAACAAATTATAGTGACATTTTTAACCAAGAAGATTAATTTTCTACCAAAAAAGTATTTTTTTTCAGAAATCAGTTCAAACATTCAACCAAGTAGATAAATTTCAAACCAAAAAATATGAATTTTCAATAAAAAAATGTAATAGTTGGTATTTAAAATAATAAAGATTTTTAATTTAAATACCAACTACAAAATTAATTTTATTGGAAATTCATCTTTTTGGTTTACAATTCAACTACGTTTGAACCTATTTGTTAAAAAATACTTTTATGGTATAAAATTAATATTCTTGGTTGAAAAGTTCGGTCACAAAAAAATAATAACTTTTGAACTACTGCGAAATACAAACTTTTTTTACCAAAATTTTCGGAAGAGATTGTAGAATCTATTGGCACGTAAAAGAATTCTTTTACAGGCGGAGAAGTTTGATTAATCTTCAATTGTTAAAAAAAACGATTATTTAAGCAATAAAAAAATGTTTTTTTACTACCGAAAATTTTTTTTAGCGTAAAGTAGACTTCGTAAGAAAATTTTTGATAACTTAATTATTGAATTTCGATAAAACGTTCGCAAGTAATCCATTTTTGAAAAAAAATGATCAAGAACTTTGATTGTCAATAACTTAAAAAAAAATTGTTTTGCAAAAATATTTTAGGGGAATTATTTTGATATAAAAATGAATCGAAAACTGTACAAATTAATTAAAAATAGAACTATCGATTTAAAAGTGACACACTTGAGATATTTGTACCCACAAATTATTTTTCCATTATCCTCCGTGCATACTAAGGAAAAGCTTACGTAACTGACTTCGCTATTATGGTCCATTTTATCGTAACTGAAAATGTTAAATTCGACCTAAACGACAATGCCACTTACGTAAGATTTTCCTTAGTACGGCAGATATGAATTTTGTTATAATCTCAATACATCTTTTAGTTTTTATTAGAAAAATAATAAATTATTAATAATTAATGATAAAAGTAAACTTAATATAGTAAGAAATAAAACAAATCTCGCTCAGCGAATATCACTGTTTGAAAGTGGAGATATTATAATCTCGCCCAGTAACATTTATTTTCCCGGTTCCTAATGTACCTCTAACACATTTGACACAATACGAAAAAGAAGATGTGTTACAATTTTACACTGCGAAATTGGTGCGGCGTGAGGCCTTATATTGGTATACCGGATTACTATTGCTAACTGCACCATCTACTTTGTATCCCACTACCCATTGCAATATGAAAGGGGATAGCTTACAAGTTGTAAACAGTATAATTCACCATTTATAATTCACATTGGGAAAACGTAAGGTCTACCAGTTTTTAAGTGAAACCTCACAATGTGAAGCAGTAATTTAAGCAGTGTTTACCAATTCTATTCCACTCTACAATTGTGGGTCCGGATGCAATAAGGGCACATAAAATTTTTTTGTGCGAAAACGAAGTCCCCTGGAGGCTTTAGAAAAAATTTTCGAATTTTAATTTTCAA
>NC_046663.1:113308876-113320693 GCF_010883055.1 Belonocnema kinseyi
TTGAAAATTAAAATTCGAAAATTTTTTCTAAAGCCTCCAGGGGACTTCGTTTTCGCACGAAAAAATTTTATATGCCCTTATTGCATCCGGACCCACAATTTTAAACTGTAAATCCGTATTGTGGCGACGTTCACAAAAAATTCAGTACTGCGCCAATATGGGTTAGCCGCTACTGACTTGCCATTACTGGTGCAGTAATGGCTATCGTGAATATTCAGTACTGAGCCAGTACTGGGAATATAATACTCCGCCAGTACTGAGTAACAGTACTACGCCAGTACTGGTCAACTGATACTGGCTTGTTATTACTAGCACATTAATGGCTATAATTAATATTTAGTACTGCGCCAGCACTGGAAAAGCAGTACTGCGCCAGTATTGCATAACAATACTACGCCAGTGCTGGCACAG
The DNA here is from genome assembly GCF_010883055.1 of Belonocnema kinseyi. Lineage (NCBI taxonomy): Eukaryota > Metazoa > Arthropoda > Insecta > Hymenoptera > Cynipidae > Belonocnema > Belonocnema kinseyi. The sequence continues at coordinate 113,309,288 of NC_046663.1, forward strand.
TAATGGCCATTATGAATATTTATTAATGAGCCAGCACTGGAAAGAAAGTACTGCGCCAGAACTGGGTAACAGTACTAATCCAGTACTGTATAGCCACTACAGGCTTGCAAATAACTGGCGCAGTAATGGCTGTGATGAGTATTTAGTACTGTTTCAGTACTGAAAAGATAGTACTGATCAGATCTCTAATCCGCCATTGCGGGCGTTCAAAATTATTGTTACTTTTGTTACTATGATGTCTCAAATATGGCCCTGTCACTATTTATCTTAATGATCATATTTAACGATAAGTTCGAAATGGGTAAGGGAAATTTGACCCACATTATTTTTTTACTAGCCATAGGGGTGCTTTCTCCCCCCTGCGAAACGTTGAAAAGGGTAGGGTTTTGAACAAATCATGTTTGTGACCTATGAAAGGGGTGTTTCTGGCCGTTTGGATGTTTAAAAGCACCTAAACGGTGAGTTAAATATGGTGATTCTGATATCGTAACATACCCATATTTAAGATATCGTAGTAACAAAAGTGACAATAATTTTTAATTTCTGCCTGGTCAAATCATTTCATTTATCGTTCAATTAAAGATTCTAATAATTTGTTGCCGAAAAAAACTGTTCTTGCAGCCAAAAAACATGTGAAAATTTAAAAACTAATTAAAAAATGAGGCTCGACAACTCTCATATATCTTATCAGATTTAAAAAAAAAAGTTGTTTGGTTCAAATCGGTCAATATTTGTGGGCTGTACGTTATTTTGAACCAAAAAAGTCATTTTTCCCCACTGTGCGGCGTCGTCATCATCGTTATTGTTGTCGTTGTCTTTGTCTATATACCGTATAACTTTCGAAAGACTAGTCAGATTGGATTTTGCTTTGGCACACAGTTGGAGGGACCAAAAAGAAAGATCGAATTCGTTAACCACTAACTTTTTATAAAAATTCAAAAAGACAGAGCTTTTTCTAAAATTTTAATACCACTTTTTTCCAAGATTTGAAAATTATATCCACAACTATTTATAGTACACAAAAATATGAAAAACTTGTCCCTTTGACTTTCTTTTATTTAAGAAAAATTACAAAACTTGTGGCATTTTCAAAATCCAAAAAATCAAACGAAAATGGGCATTTAAAGCCAATGAAAGTGTACCACAGGAAAAATTAAAAAGAAGAAAAACGTTACTTCCTTGTATATTTTTTTATTTGTAAAAACCAACTCGATTTTGTCAAAAAAACAACTTTTATACATTATGCTCAACACTTTAATATTAAATATAATACATTTTTTATTTAACTCTGCCTCCGATTGCTTAATAAGATATTGCAAAATTAGATACAAATTCTATTTATCGTGATTACTTTAATATTCGTTTCTTATTTTGCATTACATTATATTCTTAGCTGCGCTGAAACGTGTAACATGCCAATAAATTTATATAATTACAATTCCTAATATGCATTGAAATAAAAATATATTTATTCTTATTGCCTTGTTTTTATATATATTTTGGCTTGAAAAATTTCCTGTATTTCAACAAACTATTAGAATCTTTCATTTAATGATAAATAAAGCGATTTGTCGAGGCATGAGTTTAAAATTATATTGTTACTTTTGTTACTATTACTAAATTTTACGATATCAAATTGTAACTTGTTCAATTTACAACCTTGTGTTTACAAATTAACATCTTGCACAATGCTAGAACAAAATTGCATAATAATGATCATAGGCAGGTCCAATTGTCCCTCACGCAGCAATAGGATATACCAGGATAAATCATTTGATCACATTTATCTCCCAGGTTGTCCCCAGGATATGCCAGGGATAACCTGTCGGATATTCCGCAAGGCGCAAATTTGGATATCCCAGGGATATCCCGGATATCCCTGGGACGTTTCCGGGATATTCAAATGTCACAAGTAGGAAATAAATTGATTGTCTATATCCTACTTAGGACATTTGAGTATCCCGGAAACACCCCAGGGATATCCAAATTTGTTCCTTGCGGGATATCCGAGAGGTTATCCCTGGCATATCCTGGAGACAACCTGGAAGATAAATGGGATCAAATGGGATATCCCGGTATATCCTATTTCCGTAAGGGTTGTATAGAAATTTCACTTCTAAATAAGTCCAAGAATATTGGAAAATGTTTAATATTTCAGGTGTTAGATATTAACATTTTTTCCAAACATTGAGGCTAACAACATTTTTTCAATATGATCTTTAAACATGTAAAAAAACTTCTTGTTTTAGGCTCATTTCATAGAAAATATTGATAACTTTCTACCTATTTAAGAGAAACAATTAACGCTCATATAATATAAACCTTTAAAAAAAACTTTATGTTAAATAAATCAATTTTTTACTGCAATAATTATCACCTCGTACATTATATAACTTATTAAAGTTAACAAGAAGCTTAAAGTCGAAGTCCATTTCTAGATTATGATACGACCTATGCAGCTGTATGCTACATTTATATACCGGACGTAAAACAGTATAATGATAAGCTTCATATACTGAATATATTACATCATTCAATCTTGGTTTGTGCGGTTTTCCAACCACAGATTCTTGATGCTGTGTCTGCTTGTTTTCTTGACAATATATGATATAAACCCATTTTAGTAAAACTATTCGAAACTTTATTAAAGATATTCAAATATAAAAATAAAAGCACTATCTAATATTGCGGAACATTCCGTAAGATTAACCCAGCCAAGTATATACCGTTGGGGCAAAGGTCTCTTTGGCTGTTACTACTATTACCCGTGTGGAGAAATGTTCTGGCGCTGGCCGTGAGTTATTGGTTGGCTGACAGTTTGTGACACTTGATAGACAAAAACTATCATCAGTGTGTCAGAGAGGTCAGAGTTCAGACAGGCACCCCCCCCCCCTCTGTTTGAGAAAAAATAATATGATGAGCAAAAAAAACAAAAGCGTGAAAACACATTTATTTCCTCAGGCACTTGTGTACCAAATAAATTCTTGAAATACGTGAATAGCGCGCAAAAAAATGCAAACATCAAGTTAAAGAACTTTCTTCTAGCTTAATTTAAAAATAAATAATTGATCATAATTTTTCTATACAATAAGGAATTCTACTCAGCGGCACTAACCCCGTGGAGTATAAACTTCTACTGAGGGGTAAAGATTTCCTACAGTGGTGGGAGGATGGATCGAGAATATCTTATATATAACTCAATTAAATCATTGTCTTTTTATAAATTTTTGAAAAACTTTCAATATTTTAAAACATCAGGAAACAGCGTTTATTCATTATTTAATTTTTATTATAATAATATTGTAAAGTATAGAGATCGAAATAAGAGAAATGTTTAAATCACTCGAAAGTGATCTGAAAATCTAAAAATAATTAAAATTAATATTATAGGTTGAAAAATTATATGTGGATTCGAGCACATGGCTGGCCTGATGATAAGTTACACAATTTTTCATTGGATTTATAAAGACTGTTTAAGCAAAATTTATGAATCATTTTTTTTCTACGATATATTTGTTGTAATTTAAATAATTAATCAGGATACGTTCTTGCATCGCTTGTAATTGCCAATTAAAAAAAAATGATTAGTTATTTAATTCTGATCTACCCGTTTTATTTATGCTGACATACAGCGAAGGGATATATTAGAAGCATTCTTTTTTATACGTTTAAAAATTCAAAGATACTTACGAAATGGTGCTCTCATATGTAATATTGGCGAACCTGTTGATAAATATCAATTTAATCGTGCGAATTATGGATTTGTGCACTTCTGTTTTATTTCACTTTCTTTACTTAATTATTTCCCCTTATTTTTCATACATTTTTAGTTAATTTATTTACATAATATATTTCCCGATTTTCAGGACCCCCCCCCCTCAAAACAGGCCGGGCGGACGCCCTTCTGCCCCCCCCCCCTCGAGGTTAGCACCCCTGAACACGTAACTGGTATTGCAAATTGTGAGGTCATCTGGCAATGATATGAAAAAAATCATCTCTCACTATGAGCATCTTTACTTACAAAAATTTCATTGCAGACATCCTGTAACTTTTTGGAAGTAACTAAATAAAATGTACTGGTCGAACTTTGACTTTGTTTGTTCTTGGCTGATCAACGCCAAACATTTCCCAGACCAGACTATTAAGGTGTTAAGAAAGATATCGTGCTTTGATAGTGTGCATTTCTTATTTTTTATCATTTTAAACACGCTGTAACTTTTTCGAAATATGTCCAAAAAAAAATGAACTGACCGAACGACAGATATTTTTTGTTCTTCGCTCGCTGATCAGCGCCAGTCCTTTGACGGACCAGACTTTCCAAACTCGACGGCCTGCACAAGGTCAGACCTTGGCCAGACTAGGGTCAGACCTGGGTCAGATCACACCTTCCCTTTTTAGATATTTGACATAGTTATTAAATAGTAGTTACCCTACATTTATATAACTAATTACAACTAATTAGCATAATAAAGTTATTTAGTGATACTCAAATAGAGCATAGAGAAAAGTATGATTTTTTATCGAAAATCCAAAATCTACACAGAAAATACCAGGGTTTCTAGTAGAAACAATTTTTGGTTCCAAAGGAGCTGGAACAAAAAGGAACCTCTCTTGCTTAAAAGGAACCCAAAATGGTAAATGATTTCTAAAAGAACTTGAAATATTATGTTAATATTACATTTTCTAGAAAGTTATAGGTATTTCTGTCATTCAATTTAATTTTGTTTTAAAAAGAATAAAAAAGGTTTGTTAATATTTACCTGTACGATTATCCATAGTATTTATTGATTTAAAAACGGTGCGCTCTGTTCAGCACATGCACAGTTAAAGATGTGAATAGCCATCTATCGGATATCAACGAATTTAAAAGGAACCCTCAAAAAGAGTTCTATTGGAGTCTTAGTTATAAATGATGCCAACTGTTACTTAAGCCGCAACATTGCTGAACCATCAATTTTTTCTGTGTTTATTATAGATTGTTGGTCGCAAAAATCTCCTATTCGCCTATTTTCCCCTTTTTTAAAAAGAATTCCTCTTTTCTTTTTTGTTTGCTTAAATAAGAACTGAATTAAAATATCCATATTTGGTTGAACATTAATTTATTTTGTAGATAATTAAACTATTTTTATGAACATTCGTCTTTTTGGATAGAAAATACATATTTTTGTCAAAAATTTATAGTTTTTGGTTGAAAATGCAACTATTTTTATTTGAAGTTTAATCTGTGTTTTGTTTAAATTCGATCATTTGGTTGAAGATTCATCTTCGTAGATTGAAAATTCAACTACACGGAAAAACTCTTGTTCGTAATGTTTGGCATTATAATATTGATCTTTACAAAAGTTCGATGGCAATCTAGGATATAGCTGAGAAAATAGTATTATTGCCGCAACCATACGGAGAAATACATTTTCCATTTCATTTATAAATATACTACAAACCTAATAATTGCCATTTATAGTTAGAAAAATTAATATTTATGATAGCAGATTGAAATTGAAAAAAGTGATGTTCACAAATTAAATGATAAAACCGTAGTCGCAATAACTAGCAGTTAAAACAACATAAGTTGCAAAACAGAAAAGAAAAATCACCATTTTCAATGGGAAGGTGCAATGAAAGGAAAAACAATTGAATGTACCGAAGTTCATGAAGATGAAAAAATTCCTGAAACTTATAATTTGTTTTATCGCAGGAAAATATCTCCGTTCTGCTGCCCGGAAACCCGTGTTCAATTCCCGCCAGGGCTGAACAAGATTTTTTCTCTTTCAGCTTAAAATAAAATATAAATATCTAATTGTATGTTTAATGTATAAAATGTATAATGCGTGAAGTGATTGCCAATTAATTTTTATTTTGATCTTTCGACCACGGCAGTTTTTCCTATTTTCCATGGGAAAAATTAGAAATTCGTAGAATGAGCATAGATAGAATGTCTTTACTATTGTGTTTTGTAAACTTCACAGTCTGTCCTAAGGATTATGGGAAGTTTCTTTTGGTTAAGTGCAATTATGTAATCATTTATTTTATATTTCAATAAACATAGTAACTTCAGAGTTTAATATTGACAATAGTAATTCTTGCAATAGTGACTCTATATCCTGGCTTGCTATTGTCGTATTGTAAAAATAAATATTATACTATCAAATTTTATAACTGAAAGTTTCTCCGTGTAATTGGTATAAATACAATTTTTGTGAGAAGTTCGTCTCTTTTGCTTAAGGTAACCGTAACATAACATATAGTAACTTTATATGAAAATAAGAATTTTAAAAGGCGAGAGTAGACTGCATTCTCAGCAGATGGCAAGAATAATTTGACACCTAAGAGGAACTACTGATTGTTATCTATCTCATCTCACGTTTTTGGTGAGCAAAAACCTAGAAATGTCGCTCTATGTATGCCTAAGCCCTTAGATGCTTAGATTGACTTGGTAGGAAGAATAAGGTTGATGTCAAAGCGCAAGCGCTCACTTCGAAGCTCGATCGGATTGAACGCTGCAGTGCAAGCCCCGTTGCTCGTGGAAGATGAGCAAGGGTGGCCAGGCTCTTGCTATAACTCGATTTATCAGTCGTATTTTTTCAAGGGTAGTCGTCTCCTTTCAAATACAGACCTCAGTGCGACACGTTTCCCGCGCTTACTTACATCACGTTAGGAAGGTACCTATTAATCTCGTACTCGCTTTATGTCAACATCGATCCACAAATAAAATAAATGCAGTTAATAATAAAAACCAAATTTATCAAATATTACCCCTTACAAAACTAAATTATTTACAGTTTAAGAACTGCTAATAACTGATTTTATGTATTAATTTTTAAATAGTGTCGCTAAAATGTTGAATCGAACATTACTTTTAACAATTTAGAACATTTATAAAATATACAATTATTAAAATTTAACTTATTGAGAACCTGAGAAATGCGTTAAGTTATTTACACTATAATTCGGTTTTTTGCTTACGTCAGAAAATATAAGACTTATATAATAGAATTTCTGAATTTTTATATGAACAAGATTTCTTATTGTTACTGTGTTTGTTACTATGTTTAAATATTTTTAACGAATGAGAGAATATTTAAAAAATAATGTATACAATTAGAATTAGATTTAGTCAAATCTTAGCGCTAGCAATGTACATAAATATGTGTGTATAAGTTTGTTTAAATAACTATAGTATAATGCAGATGCTTCGGGTCGAATTCTACTCGCGTGTTGGCAGGTTGAGACAGAGATGCAAGGTCAATTAGTTCTTAGTCTCTCTTGCTCCCTTCTGCCTTAATATTGACCGTCTAAAAATTTCGATTGTAAATTTCAAATTTAAACTACTCTGACAAGAATGATGTAATTTTTTATCAACGTGAGATTTAATTCAAATTTGCCATAAGATGACATTTATTATAGTTTATACGATTGTTTAATTAATAAGTTGCAGCATCGCAGTTAAGAAAAATATCACAAAAAATAACGTGAGATCTTGGGTAGAACCTTTTGCCTGGGTGCTGCGCAGAATCATCACGTGCAGGCTTTCCCTTCATACTGGCGGTTCTATAGTTCTAATGAAATCTATAATTATCTATAGTTATATTAGATCGACAGAAAGAGAGCAAAATGAAATTTAAAAAAAGGTTTATGTCCATAATTAATTATAAATCAAGCAGTAATTTGCGTGATCAGAAATTTGTAAATCCGTATAATATTAACATTTATTTGCCAACTTTTAGATTGATTTTCTTTATAGCCACATTATTGTTAAGTCAACTAAATTTAAATTTTAAGTCTAATGATAAAATAGGATTACTTTTGGCCACTCTTTCAGGTCCCTGTTTTTCATTTTCTATGAACAGTGGTGGTTTCTTTTGGAACTGATTTTTGGGCGGTCTATCAGGATTTTGTTAATGTTTTAAATTAATCTTTATTCTAAGTATAAACATAGATAGGAAAATGAATTGTTATTGTTATGCAGTGGGCTGCTGCAGGACATTGGGCCATCGTACCATGGACGCCGTTTGAGCCACCTCAAATTAAATTTCAACCTAAAACAAAGACCTCGCCTAGAGAAATCGTCGTCCAGGTAAATTAAATTAATTAAATTTGTAATTGATATTATTAAAAAAGTGTCGTATGTTTAAAATGAGTTAATAATATGCATTACAATCTATAAATCGAGTGATAAATAAAATAATAATCGAAATTTACGAATGCAATTAAAAATTATAAACCTGCCAAATTAAGTATTAAAAATTGCCTTATTTAAATTTTAACATTTTTCACAATGATCATTAACTAAAAACTTCCAAAATTCCACATTCAATAAACAATATTTTGGCGAAGTTTTAGTAAAGACAAAAACGTTATTAAAAATGGGATTTTTTATGTAGATAAGAATATATTCTCCAGATACTGCAGTTCTGAGTTGAGACGTGAAGAGTTTAAATGAAAAAATTATCTAGTTCAGAGAAAATAGAGGGCATTTTCTTCGCTCGAGTATATTTTTCAACTTTAAAGGATAATTCAACCAATTTGTTCTCAGGAAAAGCATCAAAAACAAGATCGATTTCTAGCTATTAAGTTGTAATAAAAATTGCACAAAATTACAAAAAGTTGCAAAACCATGCGAAAAATGTAAAAAATTACATAATAAAAAAACTTGTCACAATGTGTATTACAGTTTATCTGATTTTTTGAACCAATAAGAATTTGTGAAAAAATGGTGTTTAGGGAAGGCTACTTTTCCAGCTAACTCTTTTTCAGCTCTGTAGAGACAAATATATGACAAAGGAAAAAGAGGAAGAAAAAGGAAAAAGTCAATTTGAACCAATCTCTCAATTTTTCTTTATTCTTTCTCCGTCCTTTTTATACTATTAGGGAACCAACATGTTTCAAGGCCACTTTAGATCTTCTCATTTAGGATAAAACCCATAGATGTTTTTCGAAAAGGTTACTTTATCTAACTTTTGCATTGTTTTTTATAAAAAATATAAAGATACAATTTTACAAAAAATTAGCTACTCCCATTTTTTGTTTTGTTATTTAAATAAACCTTGAAATTTTTAAACGGTCTTCCAATTTTATCAATTTAATTTCCCCAATTTCAATCATTTCCTTTATAATTCATAATTTCCAAAAAAGCGATCTATACAAATAAATATTAAGATTTAAAAATTGTAAAAGATTTGAAATAAAAAATTAACAGTATCAAATTCGTAAAATCTTATTTTATTATTAACATTTAATAAATTGAAAGTTAAAATATTACAAAAATATTCCACTTTTGGCTTTTATCTTAGAAAATGTTTAAAGAGCAATTAAATGAAAATCCCCTTGAATACTTTTTAAAATATTTTTTTATAACTAATAAAGGAAACACCCCTATCCAAATATACGAAGTGCATTATTCGAAAGTCGCGACGTTAACTATATTTATTTCTAACACGAAAACTCTCCGATATTGCCAGATTTTGGAAGTAATTCTATCCCAATTTTTACAGAGAGAAGGATTTAACGACACCATTTTGTTAGACATAGCTTTTTGTCTGCTGGACAATTGACTTGATTTTTTACGACTGCATCCACTAACTACTAACCCAGACAAGTTTCCCCCTCCAATAGTCGCCTCTGTACCAAAACTTTGATATTTCCATGGGGCGCGAAAAGTTTGAACAGTTTTATTTTTTATTCATTATTTTGTTTATGAAAATTTTGAAGTATAACTGTTTAAAAGTGAATATTATTACATTCTCATCAGAGAAGGTATTAGATTTGTTTACGATTTGACCCCCCCCCCCCCTGTTTTTGTGAAATGTCCACATTTTGAGACCCCCAGAAATCGAAAAACAGGTTTTTACGAATGTTTCTATCTATCTGTATATATGTATGTATGTCAGACTGTGAGCACGACAACTTTTGAAAAAAATAATCTATTCGATTGGCCTTTGGCACACTCTCTGAGTGTCAGCAACTAAAGGTCAAGTTCGTTAGCCAGCCATTTTTGATGAAAATTCAAAAAGTTAACTAATTTTTAAAATTTCTGAGACCACTTTTTTCAAAATTCAAAAATTTTCTGTACGGATGTTCATAGTATTGAAGCAGATGAACAATTTACGTCAATGACTTTTTTTGAGAAAACCAAAATTTACCAATTATAGCATTTACAAAATTTCAAAAAACACACGAAAATCAACATTTTAAGCCAAATAACGCACGATATGAAAAAAAGCCAAGAGAAGAAAAATGTGTTCTTTTTTCATGCCCTAGAATATTATTCTAAAAAAAAAAAGAGTTTTCGGTTTCGTACCTAAAGGAGTGCCGCACATTGGAAAGAAAAATGACTTGTTTGGTTCAGAATAACGTACAGCCCACAAATCTTTACCGATTTCGACAAAAAAATTGGAAAAAAAGCTAATGAGATTTATAAGAGAGTCGGCCATCCTGATTTTTGAATTAGGTTTTCAGTTTTTTTATAAATATACAAATATGACAAAAAACTTGCCTTTTTCTATTTGACCTTCCCGGTGCTCGTCAATAACAGGATAATGTGTGAAATCGCTTAACCCCTTCGTTGGCAGAGATAATTCGACAAAAAATGCCTAAAATGGCAGGAACATTTGTTATCGTGAAATTTTGTATCCTGGGGTTTTTGGGGTCGCTGAAACCGAATATGAAGTCAAAATTCAGAAATTAAAATCTTGATACTTTCGGGTTCCTGGGGTCGCTGAACCCGAAACTGAACTCAAAATTCGAAAATTTAAAATGTCGGATCCAATATGGTGGACGAAAATACAAAAAACGGCTTGATTTAGATCAATCTTGATACTTAAGGGTTTTTACGGTCACTGAACCCTAAACTGAAGTCAAAATTTGAAAAATTAAAACGGCGAACGAATATACAAAAAACGGCTCGATTTGGATAAATCTTGGTACTTAAAAGATTGATCAAATCGAGCCGTTTTTTTGTATTTTCGTCCGCCATTGAAAATTTTTAAATTTTGACTTTAGAATCGGATTCAGCAATCCCAAAAACCCGTAAGTACCAAGATTTATTCAAATCGAGCCTTTTTTGTATTTTAGTCCGCCATATTGTATCCGCCATTTTGAATTTTCGAATTTTGACTTTAAATTCAGATTAAGCGACCATAAAAACCGTAAGTACCGAGATTTATCCAAAACGAGCCGTTTTTTGCATTTTCGTCTGCCATATTAGATCCGCCATTTTGAATTTTCAAATGTTGACTTTAGATTCGGATTCAGCGACTGAAGGGTTTAGTTGCATAAAATAGCATTAGTTAAAGATATTCCAATATTAGGAATTACACTGACCTCTTGGAAAACTTTGTTAATTTCAAATAACCTCTAACTGACCTTGAACGTTACAATTGAACTATGAGTTGGGTACGTATCTGCACG
>NC_046663.1:113320793-113321941 GCF_010883055.1 Belonocnema kinseyi
GGAATTACACTGACCTCTTGGAAAACTTTGTTAATTTCAAATAACCTCTAACTGACCTTGAACGTTACAATTGAACTATGAGTTGGGTACGTATCTGCACGTAGAATTTTCCACTCTATCGATTGAAGATGTAAAAAAGGGTGTTTCCATTCAAAAAAATAAAGTTGACCTTTAAAAAGCCATGAAGGTCAACTTCAAGGTCAAAAGGAAAGTCACCATTGAATTCCACATTGAAATTTACTTCAGGAATGACCTTCACTTTTTTGAAAAATATTTTACCTGAGGAAATATCCAACCGTCCCGAGACTTTTTAGACACCCTGTATAAAAAGAGTAGAAGTAATAAGTACCTAAAATGACATAAAGGACTAAATTTGTAAGAGTAATTGCTATTGTCTGTAGGAATATGAATTATACTATGACACTTTCTATTTTTTTGTATTTTGGAGTAAGACAAATTCGGAAGCTCGCTCTCGAATATTAGTAAGTCACTTAGTAAGTGAGCCTAGCGTTAGACCGAGTGCAGCCGAGCGCAAACGATGTCTGCCGACCAACGCTCTGCTGAAATCCGTAAAATTTATCAATCACTAAATTTGGTTTGACATAAAGATCCTTATCACAATAAATTAGGATAATGTGAAAATTTACAATTGAAAAATAAATTTTCCACAGAGAGCAAGAAATTATTTTTCAACCTCGATATTCGGATATTTGATTGCGTTAAGATATAGTGTTCAGAATTTTAAAAATGCCATCACTGTGAACAATTATAGAATAATTTAATGGAAATCAATTTGAGTACTAGCATTTACTTCATAAAGGCGATAAATTTCTGGATCGCATTATCTAGTTTAGCCGAATGGAATATCGCCGTGTTGGAAACCTGTGTTCGATTCCCACCAGCTTTTTACTTTAACCACATTTTTCTGTTTCAGCTTGTCATATAATATTCCTGCATGTATATAATAATCTATAAACTATATATAATCGTGTGTACTGTACAATTGCAATTTAAATAAATATAATACTGCGAAAGAGTTCAGAATCCCATAATAAATAAGTCTGCATTTACGTCGTATGCTCGTGTAAACTGATACGTATCGTAACCTTCAACGCGACGCGGCACATGTTGGGTTTATTTTTTTCGTC
>NC_046663.1:113322041-113325659 GCF_010883055.1 Belonocnema kinseyi
ATTTTTACTAAGTCGCTTACTAAATCAGTGCGCCGGTCTCTCTCGACGTTACTATAGTCCTTTGCAAATATTGCAATCTTCTGTAGAAATAAATGTAACATTATTAAATTTTATTCCAATGAATTTTGTAGTTCTGCTTGTAGTTACTAATTACTACTCGTAGTAGTAAACATTACAAAAGTTCCGCTATGTCCCTCCATTGCAAACTGAAAATAGTAAAATCTAGTCTGATTTTGAGCAAATATCGCAGCAAAAGGTTTCTCCGCGTATGTTAAATAAAGAACTAACTAATCTTATAAATAAGAAATCAGCATTTTTCTACTGCAATAAAGTAAAGTATGCTCCTAAAGAACGCTTGCGCTACTATACAGCTCGTAGTCATTTATTTTGATCGCATTCTACCCCCAATATACCGTTTTTCCATTTTCCCCACTTTTCTTGTGTTTTCTTACAAGTTTGAAACTAACTTTTATATTTTCTAAAACGAATAACTATTATACTAGGGGCTATTCACTCTCGCATTTAATGTATGAAATCATTTTTCAGTTGTGCCTATAACGTAACCAATGCTCGGAGTAATGCTGCTTAGAGTGTACAGTGTTCAAAATCAGTAGACTATGCGTATAACGACAGTTAAGAAGGAAGCAGTATAGCGCAGTGCTGCAGAGTGAGTCGTAACAACGCGAACAGCGTTTAATAACGTACGACAACGCTGCAGTCAGTGTGAGTTAGTGATAATTATTGCGAACAAGATCGCTTAGTTCTGTATGAACGAAGTAGAGTTCAGATGTTGCCGTCCTTTTTCGCCATCGGTCCGGTAACACGTGATCACTATGAACGGGTGACGTTATGTTTGAATTTTTACAACGTGCTTTTGCGTCGCCCATTTGTGTAACAACTGAGTTTCTTTGCACACATATTTCACGATTGTAAATTGAAAATTTGTGTTTGTAAAGCTGAAGTCAGGAATTTCGCATCTCCCATTCGCACAATAATTTCAAACAGTTTTAGTAAAAAAAAGTATTTTTTTCTACGCGACAGAACCAAAATTTTGAATTTATGTATCTTGATTATCAAGATTTAAGTTGTTATAATTCACCAAATATTATCAAGCACGTATAATTTTCAAAAATATTCAAAGAAATTCAAATGCAAAAGAAAAATGAGAGTGCAAAAAAGGATATTGAAACAATTTTCAACAAAATTTGAATATAACAATGATTTTTGCTAATTAAACAAAATATTTTTTATTTAAATCTCGTTCCTGCATCAACGCAAAGTAATTTTACAAAAAAGAAAAAAATGTATACTATAAATAACACTATTTGCTAATTTCCTTATTACATTTGTTTTCAACAATTAAATGGATCAATAAACGATTATTTGTATTCTGTAATTCGACACATATCAATTTAAGATGGTTTCAAGTTTATTTAAGCAGTTTTTGCAGCTTAAAAAATTCTAGGATAAATCTCACATTTTTCATACTTCAAGTGAAAATATTATAAATAAATAAGAGAAGCAAGCAGAAATTTCGAGGTAAAGATTCTTGAAAACTTAATGCACTATAAATATGAAAAAAATGAAGACCGGGTAACAAGAAAAGGCTCTGGGCTTCTTTAAAGAAAAAAGTTCATTTTCTCCACTCCATTGTGCCTCGGTTCTCGCAGAGCGTTGTTTACATAGTGGGCACAAGCGTTAAAGAACATCTTTAGAACGGCTTAAAAATGTCCTAAGTCAGTCCATATAACGTTTCATAAACATACACTGTTCCAGAGACGTTTCAAAGACGTAATTGGAACATAAAACGTTTTAAGAACATTATTTGGCCTGACTTAGGACAGTTTTTAAAACGTTCGAATGACGTCTTTTGACTCTTACGTCCAAAAAACGTTTTTAGGACGTTCCAATTACGTTCTAAAATGTTGTGCCCACTGGGTAACGTCGATTAGTGCTGTTAACGCTATCTAACGCACGTCTAACGCAAAGAACGGCGAAATCAGCATGACTTCAGGCGAGTTAGTGTAGACAACTGAGTGTAGTGCGTACTAAGAAAAAAATTAACATCCAATAACGAAAATTCACTACAGACAACGTAAATATCACATGAAATCACATGAAATCGTCATGAAATGTTTTCGTTATTCGAGAGTGAATAGCCCCTCGCTATTATATAAGAAGAGCTGAGAAGTGTCGGTAAGGCGTGAGAAATTCCTGGTTTTTCGTTAGAATATTTTCCTTAATTTCTGTTAGGATAGTGCATTAACTTAAGGTTACACTAGCTTTCAGTATACATTTATTCTTAATTGAAGAGCGAGCAAACCTGAATTTCAGGTCATGCCTCCCTGAATTTCAAATAGTCCCGACCTGAATTTCAGGAATCTAATTTCCTTAATTTAATGTTCAAATGTAATTCTTAATTTCAGATTGCTTATGCTTCTTTTTGTGACACCTTAAAATAAGCTGAATGTTCGACTTAAATTAAGTAAATTTTTTTGCTGTGTACGGTGGCAAATAGTTAATAAAAAGAGTGTAAGTAGAGTGAATTACGCATGAAACAAAAGACCTTGGACACTGCGTAGGCTTTGGACCCTCTCCTTCGGCTTGCGGGTTCGATTCCCGCCTCGCACTTTGGAAGAGACTCGGTGGCCCATGCGGTGAACACTAGCCTACCAAGGGAGTTGTTTATCTCTGGAGAGTCGTGGGACCGGTACCTCTAGAGAAAAAGGTTTTCTCTAAGTACTTAAAGCTGTTGCTCTTGGTGGTTCGGAACCCACCTTAAACTGTAGGTCCCCCTCCCACCACGAAGTAAGTGTGTATGTGGGGGGGGGGAGGGGTGTAAAGGAATAGAGAAGAAGGGATAAGAAAAATGTAAACCCTTAGGGGACACATTAGAAGCTTCCACTAATGAACCAAAGTGGGGAACGTTACATAATGACTTTGTGAGGATCTTCACTTGAGGTGATTGCTAGAGAGATTGGTCAGCAACCTGGGTCGGAGCAGTGTTACGGAACGAACATGTTATTTAAATAAATAACACGACAATTTTGGATCAATCTAAAAATTTTATATCCCTTCCTCACATTACTCCTTTCCCCACCGAGTGAGTCACGCCTACCCCGCATGTTTTAGGGCGCCTATGGCGCGCGACTGTTGGTTCTCGCATTTCGTGCTCGATGATATATTTATCTCGGGCCGCGCGCTCTATAATGTATTTATCTCGCGCTCCGCGCTCGGCCTTTGTATATTCCTTATACATGTGCACAGATTTTTTAAAACTAAAAGTCAAAACATCGACAACAGTAATTTGGTGATAGTGACTTATTTTTTGTTAAAGCTCCTTCGGCTTTAACGAATACATTCTCATCACGTTTCTCGTGCTTCGCATTCGAATTTGTATCTCAACTTGTATATCATTTCCATAAATGTATATTATTATAATTCATAACACGCATTGATATTAAAAAAAACGTGGTTTCATTCAAATTCGGTTTTTTCAATGCCAGTCTTTTCAAATAGGAACTTGATGGGAATGTCAGCAACATTCATAATAAGTTGATTAATTTTATTATTTCTTTAAAAAATTCGTTTTTTTTCTATGTCAACAGTTTTAATCAG
>NC_046663.1:113325759-113331709 GCF_010883055.1 Belonocnema kinseyi
AGGGGGAGTAACCAAGATGGCAGAGCAGTGATGACTATGTAATGTGTTCTCTAATAAACTTATGTACTAGTAATTGTGTATATTATTATTACTAGTATAACAGGTAGCTTTTACAGAAACTTTCAAAAAATTTCTGGTAAGTTCTCAGGATATTTTTAAGAAATCAGTTTCCTAAGTTAGAGACAAAGTCTCAAGATTATCCGCTAATAGTTTCTATAGTAAATTAAAGTTTCCATGAATGTACCGCTAAAGTGAAATAGATCATTCTTAGCACCAAGTAAACGCATTTACTTAAAGCCTATTTCTTAGCATAAAGAAAATATTCTTTAACGGAAGTAATTTTTATTCCAACCAGACACATATCTTTTGTTGATCTGAAGAAATTAATTCTTTGGCTATACTTTCTGATTAAAATACATATTTCTTACATTCAAGAAAATGATTTCTTTGATTCAAAAGGCCTACATTAGTTGAAATGTGATTAGTCGTTCATAGAAATATATATTTGATTCAAAGAGTTCGATTATTTGAACTGATTCGGACAAATTTGAATCAATATTTTTCTATAACTTGAAGTACGTAATGATTATAGAACGAGAGAGAGACACCAAGCCCACATAGACACTAGCAAGCGCCACGCAATTGATCAAACGACTTCACAATTGCACTCTTGACTTTAGGCATGGATTGGGGGGCGCCTAATTAAGCTATCAGGGTGATTTTTTTTTAATACGGAGAAAACATTCTTCTTTAACTTTATCATGAAGGTTTTTCGTTTTACATCCACGAGAAAAATGTTTCACGCAAATAAGTGAAAATTGAAGCACAACATTTTTTTTCAAATTACAGCGCCTATAACTTTTTTCTTATTCATCAAACGGACCACAATATCTGATAATTATAATTTTAAAAACCGCTAACAAACCGAAATAGCCTGGTATCGTCTTCTCAGGACCAATAGAACTCGAGCAATTCATAAAAATAGAAAGTAATACGTTTTTCAATATGGCGGCGAAAGGGTTAATGATGCGCATACGTAAACTCAGTTTTAACACTTTCATTTGACCACTAATTAATGGTAAAAAAATCTCAGATTGTGTATAAAGTTGGAGGTCAAAATCTAATTGCACTGGACTAAAATCTGATTGGCGCCGCTGCACCCGAACTAGTTAACATTTATATGTTTTGATTGACATGAGTTGGCGCTATTTTTAAATCATAATTTTATTTGCAAGAGAGTTTAATATAGAATAGAAACAACACTCATCTCACGAATATCGCAAATTAAGAATACTCAAACGATTAATAAGGGAAGTAAAGATAAAATTAGAGCAGAAGAAGAGAAGAAAATACAAAACGACTTTAAAGGAAGCAAGAAACTGCTTTATAAAAAAATGAGGGCAAACAAAAGTACAGAATTTGTCCACATGAGAAATACTAATAAGGAAATGCTACATGACGTAGACGGGATAGCTTCTCAATTGAGAAAGTCTGTGTTACTGAGGTTAGGGATATAGGTAATTAAGAACTTGAAAAACGGCAAGGCTACCGGGGTAGACAGTATTAACGCTGAAATGCTTCAACACGGTGACGAGTTACATTCCACATAGACTGTGCGAATTGATAAATTTATGTTTCGAGATGGGAGACGTTCCAGATGATTGGAAAAAAGCGATTATCGTACCAATATACAAGAGAAAGGGAGATAAAAGCGACTGCAATAATTACAGAGGGATTAGATTATTAAGTACCGTGAGTAAAATATACTCAACAATATTTATCCGCAGGGTAATGAAAATAACAGAAGAAAAGATTTGGGAAGTCCAAAGTGGGTTTATGCCAGGCTGGTCATGTACAGATCAAATATTTAGTTTACGGCAAATAACAGAAAAAAGTTTGAGAGTAGGAAAGAAAGTTTTCTCTGCATTTGTTAATTTAGAAAAAGCTTTTGATAAGGTAGATAGAAGTAAACTTTGGGAAGTCCTGAAAGAGTATGGAGTTAATGGATGGCTCTTACAAGCTATAAAAACAATATATACGGGTAGCAAAGCGAGTGTGCAGGTGAATGGCAAATTGAGTGACTGTTTTGATATTATTCAAGGAGTTAGACAAGGATGCGTTATGTCTTCATGGTTATTTATATTATTCATGGACAAGTGTTTAAGAATAGTACTTTTCGATGAAGAAAGTGTGGATCTCGAAACAGTAAGGATACGTGAGTTAGCGTTCGCAGATGATAAGGTTGTTATGGCAGAGTCAATCGAAGACATGCAAAGAATGTTGAATAAAGTGAATCCAAGCATGAATAGCATGGGCCTCAATATTAACGCAAATAAAACAAAAACTATGGTGGTCGAAGGTAAGAGTGAGAAAACACTAGGCAATATTTTCTTGAATGATGAGAGAATTGAACAAGTTAATAAGTTCGTATAACTTGCTAGCTTATTTACTAGGGACGGGAAGATAGATGAGGAATTAGATAGACGCATAAACGATGGTAAGAAGGTTATTGGTAGAGCAGGGCCACTTATCAGAAGTAAAAATATATCAAATAAAGCTAAAATGGCAATACATAATTCTATATTTTTACCGACTGTACTATATGGTATCGAGATATGGACCTATCAAGAAAAAGATAAGAGTAAAATTAATGCAATTGACATGAGATTCTTGCGTATAATATGCGTAAAAACTCTGATGGACAAAGTAAGTAACGAGTTAATTCTCAAAGAATGTGGTGCAAAAGAGAAGCTTATAGACACATGGGAAAGAAATCGGTTAAGATGGTTCGGGCATGTTGAGAGAATGCCATATGAATGATTAATGAAACAAGTGTATCAAGGTAAAGTAAATGGGAGTGTGTCCAGAGGCAGACCGCGGAAAGAATGGTTAGAATGTGTGAATGAGACTCTAGTTAGAAGAGACATAAGAAGCCACCAAAACACGAGAGCCTGCATAAAAAAATGCATGGACGTAAAAGAAGCTAGAGAAGTATGCCAGGGCAGAAAAGTACACAGTAAAAATAAATACTTAAAGTTATATTCGACTTAATTTCAGATTTGACTTGAATTAAGTAAGTACCTAAATTTAAGTGTGCAAACTACACTGAGAAACTTTGTACTGGAAAAATTACTAAATTAGTTACAATTGGACTAATTTACCAAGGCGATAATTCGTATATATTAATACAATAATCGTAAGCTATGCTATTTGTATATGAAATTTTCCTATTAATAATACGAAGTCTTAGTATTTTTCTAGTAAAATCCTAGATAGGATAAATTAGTAGAGACATAATTAAATTATACAGGGTGTCTAAAAAGTCCCGGGACGGTCGGATATTTCCTCAGGTAAAATATTATTCAAAAAAGTGAAGGTCATTCCTGAAGTAAATTTTAACGAGGAATTCAATAGTGACCTTCATTTTGACCTTGAAGCTGACCTTCATTCCTTTTTGAAGGTGAACGTTGTTTTTTTAAATGGAAACCTTACTTTTTTACATCTGCAATCGATAGTGCGAAAAATTCTACGTTCAGGTACGTACCCAACTCATAGTTCAATTGTAACGTTCAAGGTCAGTTAGAGGTTAATTGAAATTAACAAAGTTTTCCAAGAGGTCAGTGTAATTACTGACGTAAATTTCAACGAGGAATTCAATGGTGACCTTCATTTTGATTTTGAAGTTGACCCTCTTGGCTTTTTGAAGGTCAACTTTGTTTTTTTTTTTTTTTTAATGAAAACCCTCTTTTTTACATCTGCAATCAATTGAGCGGAAAATTCTACGTTCAGGTACGTACCCAAGTCATGGGTCAATTGTAACGTTCAAGGTCAGTTAGAGGTTATTTGAAATTAACAAAGTTTTCCAAGAGGTCAGTGTAATTACTGACGTAAATTTCAACGAGGAATTCAATGGTGACCTTCATTTTGACTTTGAAGTTGACCCTCATGGCTTTTTGAAGGTCAACTTTGTTTTTTTTTTAAACGGAAACCCCATTTTTTACATCTGCAATCGATAGAGCGGAAAATTCTACGTTCAGGTACGTACCCAAGTCATAGTCAAATGTAACGTTCAAGGTCAGTTAGAGGTTAATTGAAATTAACAAAGTTTTCCAAGAGGTCAGTCTAATTCATGGAGTAAATTTCAACGAGGAATTCAATGGTGACCTTCATTTTGACTTTGAAGTTGACCCTCATTGCTTTTTGAAGGTCAACTATTTTTTTTTTTAAATGGAACCCCCCTTTTTACATCTGCAATCGATAGAGCGAAACATTCTACGTTCAGGTACGTACTCAAGTCGTGGGTCAATTGTAACGTTCAAGGTCAGTTAGAGCTTATTTGAAATTAACAAAGTTTTCCAAGAGGTCAGTGCAATTCCTGAAGTAAATTTCAACGAGAAATTCATTGGTGATCTCTTAATTAATCTTGGTGATGATCTTCATGGTTTTTTCCAAGCAGTTTACGTTTACGCTAAGCATTACACAGGAACAACGATGCGGACATAGTAAATTCTGTTCCCTTTGGGGTGCTTGATTAGCGTGAGTCCCCTTGCCTCTCACACTTCAGTAAAGATGTTCGAACTGAAAACCTTGAGCTTCTTGACAAAAGGCTATGCGATTTTAAAAATGAGTTACATCATTACGAATCAATCTTCCTATCAATCAAAGAGACTGTTGTAGAATCCGATTCTGCAATTTGTCTAAGCTTTGCGGTTGCGTTGAGTATACTTTGCACTTTAAATAACCCCAAAGAAAATAGTTGAGGGGCGTTAAATCAGGAGTTCTAGCAGGCCACTCGATTTCACCCGTTCTTCCATTCCACCTTTGAGGGAACTCAGTATACATATATGCTCGAACCTCCCTAACGTAATGAGCTGCTGCTCCGTCCTGCTGGTTCCAAATATTTTGAAAATTATCGCCTGTAATCTCCCTTATTCTTGGTACAATTTGGTTTCTGAGAAGCTCTTCATATGCACGGGCATTGAGATTACCATCGATGAAGAAAGGGCCTATCAATGTATCATTCAAGATACCGGTCCAAACATTAATCTTTTGTGGATATTGTGTGTGACTCTCCAACATCCAATCATGATTTGTGTCGGACCAATATCTACAATTTTGCCTGTTAACTTCACCTTTTAAAGTGAAAGTAGATTCATCTGAAAATACTGTATTGTACAAGACAAGAGGATCTCTATCAATTCTGTCCATAATAATTTCACAAAATTCAACCCGACGATCAGGATCGTCTTCATTGAGCCCTTATACTAGCTGAACTTTGTAAGGATAGAAATTAATGCTTTTGAAAATGTTTCGCACTGTCTCAGGAGCAACGTCACGCTCATCACTAGCTCGACGTAAACTAAGGTGTGGGTTTTCAACAAATACTTGGGCTATGTCCATCTGCATCTCCTCTGATCCTGCAGATTTTGGCCGACCAGTTCTCTGAAGGTCCTTGATAGATCCATGATTCATAAAGCGCCTTACAGTTCCTTCAATTGTTGATTTTGAGACAGGATTTAACCCTTCTCCATTACGAGAAGTGCGATTAAAAAGAAAACGAACTTGATCGTAAGATCGAACTCGATCTCCCCAAACACGCATCATTAATACAGATACCCTCTCTCGTTCCGAAAGTTTAGCTTGCGCCATAATAATCTTTTAGCGAAAGATAGTACGTATGTACCCGTAATAAGTAAATTTATTTTCGATTCGTAATATTCGTGTGGAAAAACGGTATAGGACCTGTAACTTTTGATGAAAAATTTCCTTATGATTTTACAATATTCAAAACGCTGTAACCAAGATTAATAAAGAGCTCAACAATGAATTTGTCGTTGAAATTTACTTCAGGAATTACACTGACCTCTTGGAAAACTTTGTTAATTTCAAATAACCTCTAACTGACCTTGAACGTTACAATTGAACTATGAGTTGGGTACGTATCTGCACG
>NC_046663.1:113331809-113337233 GCF_010883055.1 Belonocnema kinseyi
ATTACATAGTCATCACTGCTCTGCCATCTTGGTTACTCCCCCTCTCCTCATACGTCTCTGTCTATCTCTGGTTACTAACGCCATCTATATAATACTATAACACTACCAGAACGACTTAAAATAACATATTTTGTATCTTCAAGTTTTTACGATTCCACGTACTTATATACACATAAGCAATTTATCGTCAAATGTTTTATATTTGAGTGGTCCATAAATACTATTCCTTGCATTAAGCTTATCAAATTTTTAACTTTTCAGACAAATTTGATAAGCCATGAATCAAAAAAGTGATATATAGATTTCGAAATTTTATTCTCAAGTGAATAATTGCAAGATTCATCATTTTTAAAATTTCGTAATTCTTACCGTTTTTGGCGAGTTATTAAGTAACGATATTGCCACAATTTTCCTGATTGTTGAGAATATACTGATCACCAAACGTGGCTTCTCCAGGGGTAGTCCCGGGAAGAAGGTGTTTAATTACTCATTCGAAGTTGTAAAAAAATTATTAAAATAAGTCATAGAGGAACGGCTTAATCTTTCTGTGTTGAATATCAAGACAATTAGACAATGTTCCGTGCAATTGGCAGAACAATAGGCCGGTGTCTCGCGGATAACATCCTGGCAGAACATCGCGAACTGCCCGGTTTTCACATTGGTCATTGTGCGTCGGTTGACGGCCCTGATACTGCGAGCAGAGTGGCGTAAACTATGTATCTAGTTACGCTACTGATCGTCTTCGGAGCACAAGTGACCACTCTGCTCGCAGTGACAGGGCCGTAAACCGACGCACAATGACCTATGTCAAAACCGGGCAGTTTGCGATGTTCTGCCATGATGTTACCCCCGAGATTTTGTTCTGCCTCTTCGAATATATGTTTTGAATAATGAGTAGAATGTTATATAAAAAATTTGGGTGTTAGAAAATAACTTTAAAATGACATATTCTTTTACACCTCTGGATCGTTCTGCCCACCCCCCCCCCTTCCGCACCGGCCTATTGCCCTGTCAATTACATAGAAAGATTCAGCCGTTACCCTACGACTTATTTTAATCATTTTTTTTACAACTTCGAATGAGTAAATAAACACCTGCTCCCCAGGACTACCCCTGGAGAAACCACAGTTCTTGATCAGTATATTCTCAACAATCAGGAAAATAGTGGCAGAATCGTTACCTAATAACTCGCCAAAAACGGCCTCGACTCTCCGACTATAAGACTTTCGCTGGAGTCAAGAAATTCTTACTCATAAGGGCGACTGCATAAAAACGGCCTTTTGGTCAGTATGCTGGAGTATACACTTATACACGGTGTTTTTTATCTTAAGTCATCTAAATATCTCAAGAAATACGCATCTAACGAAAAGAAATCTGAGTAATAAAAACTTTTTATTTTATCTGGAAAAAAGCGAATCCGCAAAAATGTACCAAAACCCATAGGGGCAAGAGGGGGTATCTTAAAATTTTCAAATGGGAACAAATATTTTTTATTGCAGATTCAGATTCTCCATTAAAAAATCGTAAGTTTTATTGGACATATTTTTTTGAATCGTACCAGATGGCGATGCATTGGCGAAAAATGACATTATCGAATATTCAAGGAATGCGCTCCCCAAGGAATGCGTGCGCGGTTCGCTTCGATGCAGTATTGAGCGCGCCCGGAGAGCGCGATTGTTTATTCTCGCGCTTCGCGCACGATAATTTATTTACCTCGCACCACACGCCCGGGTTTTATATTTCCCCCACATTTGTGCGCAGACCTTTCAGAATTGAAGGTCAACTCATCGACAACTTTCATTTGGTGCTTTCTATATTCAACACTTTTGTATCAAATGTATTGTATTCCCATTTTTATCGTCTCTTTTGTCGTTTTTACAAAAATTTACTTTTTTTATTTTTAATGTTTTTTTTTATCAAAACAATAAACAACGCGTCCTATCAAAAAATATATATTTCAAATGTATAGCTCTTTTCTGGATTAGCAACTTCTGTCTATTCGTTTTTTTTTTATAAATTGTGTCGGTTGCCTAAAAATTTAATTTTCTTATTTTTAATTTTATTTCTTAAGATTAAACTCAAAACTACGCATCGTATCAAAAGTTAAAGAAAAATCATTTTGCAGCTCTTTTTGAGTGAAAGACTTTTTTTCGTAGCTTGCGTTGTTTATTCAACAATTTCATTTTGCAAATATTAATGTTGTTTTTTACGATTAAACTAACTGCATGCCCAATAAAAAATAGTGAGCAATAACAAATGTGCAGATCTTTCTTGTGAAATCGTTTTTTTTCGTATCCTGCATATTGTGACGGCAAAATATAATTCTTTATTTTCCTTAATTTTTTATGCCGTGGAATTTAAAATTTAAAATTTTACGAAAAAATTCAAAATTTTTTTACAATAATCTTGTAGGGATTTCAAAAAGTAAAAGTTTTCTTTTCTTGGCTTTATTCACATCGTTCGTTATTTAGCTTAAAATTTCTGGTATTTTTTTTATACAAAATGCCTGACCAACGAACTTGAACTTCATTTTTCAACACTAAAAGAGTTTACCAAAGACCAATCTAATAGATTAATTTTTTCAAAACTTATCATGCTCACAAACATACAGTTTTTGGATTTAGAGAATCTTAAAACGTGGATACTTTACAAAAACGGGGGGAGGGGGGAGTCAAATTTCACACAAATCTAATACCTTCTCTGTTGAGGACATAAAAAGAACGTTCGTTTGGGTTGGATTTGGTATCTTACAAGGAAAATTTTTTCTTCTGTTAACCTTTTCATATGGTGCGTTATTTGGCTTAAAATGTACATTTTTATGTGTTTTTTCGAAATTTGTAAATGCTATATCTCTGTTAATTTTTGGTTTCATTAAAAAAGCCATTACGATAAATTGTTCAACTTTCTGAATAATAAGAATATCCGTACAGAGAATTTTTGAATTTTCAAAAAAGTGGTCTCAAAAATATTCAAAATGCGTTCAATTTTTGCATTTTTATCCAAAACGGCTGGCTAACGAACTTGGCCCTTAGTTTATGACACTAAAAGAGAGGGGAATCAAAGGCCAATCTTATAGATTAATTTTTTCAAAAGTTATCGTGCTCACAGAGAGTCATTCATAAAGACAGACACATTCGTAAAAACTTGTTTTTCGGGTTCAGGGGGTCTCAAAACGTGGACGTTTTGACAAAAAATGGGGGGCGGGGGGTCAATTTTACACAAATCTAATTCCTTCTCTGAGGAGAATTTAAAAATGATTTAATTTGTCATGAATAATTTTTTCATAGTTCTGTTTTTGGTTTTGGTTTTAATAGCAAAAAAATAGCATTAAACGCATAAAAAATTTAATTGGTTGAAACTCTGTACACGAGACGATAAAGAAATTAACAGACAAAAGTTGTGATGATAATGTTCCCACGAAGCGTGCAGATTTTTGTGTGGCGTTTAATGATGTTTTTCACGATTGAAGCAAAATCTTCGCATCCTATCAAAAAGTGATTCGTAACCAATTTTGAGATCTTTTTCAAATGCACAATCTTCGTTAACTTATCTTTTAC
Source organism: Belonocnema kinseyi (assembly GCF_010883055.1). NCBI lineage: Eukaryota > Metazoa > Arthropoda > Insecta > Hymenoptera > Cynipidae > Belonocnema > Belonocnema kinseyi. The sequence continues at coordinate 113,335,367 of NC_046663.1, forward strand.
CATTTGCATAGTCTGAACAATAAATGTCATTTTTAGATTTTACATTATTGTTTATGCTCACAAAATTTTAATGTTCGATTTTTCAAGAAAATTAAAAAAATTGTTATAACTTGTATAGCGCATTTAAAAAGCAACATTGTTCTACTCTTGACTTTTTTCATATCGTGCGTTATGTGGCTTAAAATGTTCATTTTCGTTTGTTTTTTGGAATTTTATAAATGCTATAACTGGTAAATATTGGTTTTATCAAAAAAAAGTCATGGATATAAATTGTTCATCTTTTTGAATACTATAAATATCTGTACAAAATGGCTGGCTAAAGAACTTGACCTTAAGTTTAGGACACTAAAAGAGAGGGTACTAAAGGCCAATCTAATAGAATAATGTTTTCAAAAGTTATCGTGCTCACAGACAGACATTTATAAAGACAGACAGACACATTAGTAAAAACTTGTTTTTCGGATTGAGGGGGTCACAAAACGTGGACCTTTTGACAAAAAATTGGGGGGGGGGTCACATTTTACACAAATCTAATGCCTTCTCTGATGAGAATGTAAAAATGTTTTAATTTATCATAAATAATTTTTCGATAATTCTGTTTGGAGACGAAAAGGAAATTAAAAGACAAAAGTTGTGATGAGAATCTGCCCACGCAGCGGGCAAACTTTTTTTTACTGTTAATGACGTTTTTCATGATTAAAGCCAAAACTACGCATCATATAAAAAGTGATTAATAGAAAATTTCTAGATCTCTTTCAAATGCACAGTTTTTGTCTACTTATCTTTTACCGTATTTTGCATAGTTTGGCCGAAAAATGTAATTTTTGGATTTTTCATTATTTTGTATGCTGTAAAAATTTGAATTTTGTATTTTTCAAGAAAATTCAGAAAGTTCTTATGATAATCTTGTGCAGCAATAAAAAGGCAACATTTTTCTTTTGTTGACTTTTTTTATATCGTGCGTGATTTGTCTTAAAATGTTCTTTTTCGTGTATTTTTTGGAATATTGTAAATGCTCTAACTCTGGTAATTTTTGTTGTTGTGAAGGAAGTCATTAGGATAAATTGATCGACTTTTTGAATACTATGAATAACTGTACACAGAATTCTTGAATGTTGAAAAAAGTGGTCTCGAAAATATTCAAAATATGCCCAGTTTTTGAATTTTCATCCAAAATGGCTGGCTAATGAACTTCACGTTTATTTTAGGACACTTAAAGAGTGTACCAAAGGCCAATCTAATAGAATAATTGTTTCAAAAGTTATTGTGGAAAAAGACGTACATACATACAGACAGGTAGACAGACAGCCATCCAGACAGCCAGACAGATATACACACAGAGAGACATACAGACACAGACCGATAGACAGACACATTCGTAAAAACCTATTTTCGGATTCAGGGGGTTAGAAAATGTGGACATTTGGCAAAAACTGGGGGGGGGGGGTGAGATTATACACAAATCTAATACCTTCTCTGATGAGAATGTAAAAATTACGTGGGAGTAAACCACCCCCTAATTATGTATATAATTGCAAAATATGACTAAACTCGAGCAAAAAAAATCCGAAGAAAATACGTGGTTGAAAATTTAACTATTTGATTGAAAGTTTAACTCTATGATTGAAAACTCATATTTTTCGCTTAAGAAATTCAATTTTTTGTAGATAATTCATCTTTTTGACTGTAAAATTAAATAATTTCTTTGAAAATTTATGTATTTTGTTTGAAATTTGTCTTTTTTTGTAGATCATTTATTTTCTTGGTCGAAAATTCATCGGATTGGCTGACAATTCAACAACTTTATTGAAAATAAAATTTTTCCGTTAAAAATTATTTATCTTTATCTGAAAATGTAACTATTATA
>NC_046663.1:113337333-113343955 GCF_010883055.1 Belonocnema kinseyi
AAAAAAATCCAAAAAAATACGTTATAAGTTTTTGGAGTCGCTAATTACGAATCTGGCATCCGTTGAACTCTATCGCTTCAGGTTCAAGGTCATTTGAAGGTCGTTTGAAAGTAAAATCGATACAAAAACCGATTTGACTTTCAAATGACCTTGAACCTGACGCGATAAAAGTCAAAGGACGCCAGATTTGCATTCGGCGACCCCGAAAACCATAGTAAACCCGAGCTAACCTCAGAATACATGTTTAAGAGTGTCAAATCTCTCGAAAATACAGTTGGTGGGTAGTGGTTTTTCCTATATTTGTAGGGGGGTGAGGGTGGCTGGGAGGTGGAGGGTAGTCCGTTTAGCGTGCAATCGACTCGGGATACTTATAAGATACTACCATGATTTTTTCAGATTTTTTGGTCCAAAAATAAATTAGGCCAAAAACCGGCCTTACCGACCCTCCCCCTTTCTACTAAAAAAGGTTAATTTAATTTTAATAAATTTTTAAATTTTAATGTCAAAAAGAGTATTATGTACAAAAAAGCTGAATTTTTAACCTAATTTAAAGGCAAATAGTTCAATTTTCAACTATAATTATGAATCTTTAATAAGAAAAAATGAATTATTTTACTAAGTAGTTCAACTTTAAGTGAATAATCGAATTTTCCACCCAAAAATTATGATTTTAATTTTTAACAATATAGTTGCATTTACAAAAATACGACTTTGCAACCAAAAATATTCACAGTTGATAATTCAACCGAAAAATGTAATTTTTAATCAAAAAGTATAAATTTTCCATAAAGCAATTTAATTTCTACAAAGAAAGACGAATTGTTAACAAAATACATGATTTTTTAACCAAAAATGTTATAGACTAAATGTCAGTTTCAAAAATGTATTTTCAACGAAAGAGATGAACCTTCAAATAAAAGAAATAAAAATTTTAACGAAGTAGTTGAACTTTTGATAGATAAGAGGCCTTTTTTTAAAAATAGTTACATTTTTAACAAAATAATTAATTTTTCAATCAAATAATTGAGTTTTTATCCAAACGAGATGAATTCCAAAATCACCAATTTCTTTAATTTCTTTCAAATGCGGATCAAGATTTAAAGAAGACTATTATGATATAACATAATTATAATGTTATAATTAATAATATATAACTATATATATATAATAGTATTAATATTTATATAATTTATATTTTATACTTGAAGTAACGTAACCTCAAAGTACACGCATATAAAGAGGCGCGCGAAGTATTCAAATCATGAGAATCGCCAGCCCAGCATCGAAATCTGAAAATATTAAAATCCCAATCTCTTCATTTTATTTCAAAGCAGATAAGAGATATAAATAGAACAGCCGAAGTGTTCCGACCGGCAATCGTGCACCTTCGAGTTTTCAAATTCAGAAGAGGAGAAATGGGTTGCGCGCGCAACGCAGGTATTTATATCGTCTCCTACCATATTCACACGGACATAGACGTGTCATAGTATTGGACCACGTCTCGTTTCAGATCTGGGATCACGGACGTGAAGCTCTCCACCTTACCCATCGATGGAGCATAAGCGACACGCTTAGAACAATTTTTTATGTGATCCGAAATTTTTTCGCATTTCCGGAAATCCGTAGCTTTTACAAATAGTTTCATCCACTTTGTGGGTCTAATGCCTTTCTCGATAATCTCATAGCCTAAAGACTCAGTTGTTGTAAAAAGAAACAAGCTTGTTTGTTACCAACAATTTAAACTGTTACTATAAAATTACCAAGTGATAATCAAGAATTACAGTTGCTACCATAATTTTGTCCATATATACTGTAATATCACCTGAGTCTATCAATTCTTTTAATGGTGTATTTACAAATCTTTGGAACGTACTAGGTGCAGTCTTTAACCCAAAGGCATACATTCAAATACAAGCTGACCTAAGGGCGTTACAAATGAAGAGTATTTTATTGACTCCTCTGCAATTTTCACATGATAAAACCCATCTTTAAGATCAAGCAAGCTAAAATATTTTTTATTACTCATGATGTGAATCTGTACTTCGATAACAGGAAAGGGGTAATTATCTCTAACGATGTGTTTATTGAGAGTTCGGAAATCTACGCGCATTCGAGGTTCCCCATTTTTCTTTTTAGTAAGAACAATAGGTGAGGCATACTCTGAATTACTCGCGCCTATACGATTTTGTTCTAATAAATTATCTAATAATTCCTATACTACGTTTTTCTCGGAAGAGGATAAGCGACGTTGTGAGAAGTGAAAAGGCTGATGTTCTTTTAATCAAATTTTAAGCTCTACTTTTGTTTTTGGATCTTGCAGCCTTTTTGCCGTTACAAATTCTACTTGAAATGATTTTCGAACTTTATTTTGATAGACAATGTCCCTTATAAAAGGGAAAAACATTTGCGATTTCCAAACCTCTGGGAAGTATGACGATATCTTATAGATATTTTAATTAAAATGAGGAATCGTCCCCCCAGTTTGCCATTTGGCCTACCTTTAGGGATCTTATCATATCCCGGCACATATATATTTGCACTGGGGATTAATTTAGTCTCATTAATGAGCATGATGTCTACTTTATGGTTTCTTAAGAAATCTTTAAGTTCGCTCAGATTTGCACGCAAACCACTTACATTGCAATGCGTAACATTTAGTTCATTAATTCTTGACCTAATTATTGCTATTTGAAAAAATATTTGAAAAAACTTCTATCCTTTCTAGGTCATTTTACACAAAACTAACCTCGCATTTAATAATTTTACCAACCTCAGCATTTTCGCTATTTTGCATGTTTTATTCAGCTTTTGTATCTCATCGGTAAGCTCGCAGAGGTCGGAATTTAGTTGTTGGCTTCGCTGCTGTGGATCGCCTTGTTCATGTCTTCCATCTCCTACATGCTTGGCTGCTCCATTGGTGGTAAGCACCTCGTCCATCTGTCCATTCCATATGTGCTTGGCTGCTCCACTTGTTGTAAGCACCTCGCCCTTCTGTAGGTTCCATGTGTCCTTGGCCGCTCCGTGTGTTCTAAGCACCTTTGGTATCGCTGTTCTCATCGGTAGATTATATTGATGTGTTTTTTGGGTGGGTTCCACCCCTGTGCGCCGCCTCACGTCATAAGACTTTTTAGTTTTAAAGGAGTCCACTTTTTCTAAGTGCTTGATATAGGCTTCACATTTTGAGTAGTTTGCTGGGTGTTTTTGTCCTTGTTGCTTCTGTCTTCCTTTTTTTACTTCCATTTTGCGCCTCTTTAACAGCGCCACTTTTGTGCATCCTACATCTTGTGATATCATCTCGTTGAATATGTTTTGTATATGTAGGTTAGGCAGGCCCTTGAGAACCAGATTTTTGTTTTTCTGCCCTTTAAATCCATGAGTAAAATATGGAACTCCTTCCTTGTCAAATTTTAGTTTTAGAGCTTTGTAGTCTTCGATAGAATCCACTTTAATAGTCCCTCTTTAGTTAGTTCCACTTTCACATTTTTGATGACTGTATAACCCTTAATTTTTGTAATGGTCCCCGCGTAGTCTGTAATCGCCCGTGTGATTATAATTGGTGGTATGTTGACTTTTTGCCTGTCGCTCCATCCTGCGCGTCAGCACTTTCATCGGTAATCTCCTCTTCCATGTCCGAACTGTCCACTTCGTTTTTGTGTATAGAGCTTCATACCGATTTGACGTAGGAACCGGTTAACCCGATGTCTTTGAACGTTTATCGCTCCTCATTTTACTAATCTACACTGCACTTGCACTTTCAAACAATTACACAGCCACACAAAAAAAGTGTGCGGATCTGGTAACAAGACACACGTATTCCTATGGATTTTGGGGCGCTGAATTCAAATTCGGTATCAAAAATCACCCATCACGTCATGGTTGAGCCATAACCTCAAAAAATGACGAAAAATCATGCACTGAGGCAAATAAATTTCGAAATAATGCCAGTGGTGCAAATTTTCACTTCAAAAACATAACGATACTGTGAAGGATCAACTCTTGCCTGATATCAACTTATTTAACATAACTTTACCAAACAGAACTTGACCTCACCTAACCAGAATTAACAGAAATTTATTAAACTACACGTAATGCTCTGGAAGCATATTTTCCCAGTAGCAAATGTGTGCAACATCGAATGGGTCAACTCGAGCCTAACCTAGAAATAAATCTAACCTAGTCTAACCTAACCTAACCTCATGAAACACAATTAAACTGATTGTGTTGTCCCGTTGTGTTTGCGGTACCGTTTAAATCAGCTTGGGCTTAACCTGCAAAGAGGTCAACCTATCCTAACCTAAAAAAACCTGACCTAACCTAACTTCATGTAACACAAATTAAACTCATTGTGTTGTCCCGTTGTGTTTGCGGTACTGTTTCATTCAGCTTCGGCTTAACCTACATAGAGGTTCAAACTATCCTAACCTAACAAAACCTGACCTAACCTAACCTAGCCGAATGAAATTCAACCACACGTGTAGCTATGTAAGCGTACGATTCTCAGTCTTAAATGTGTGCTATATTTAATAGGTTAACTCGATCTTAACCTACAAATAAACCTAACTTAACAGAACCTAACGAAATTTTGCTTAACGCAACACAACTTAACTTAAGTGTTCCCGTTGTGACACAATAAAATTCATTTAATTGTACTACAGGTGGTTAAAAATTTAGACGCACATTACTCATTTGAAAAAACTTAGAACTACAAGTAGAATTGACCCTATTTCAATTAACCTGACAATGTTTGTATCAATTAAAATGTAGAACTGTAACTTAAACATGCAAATGAATAAGAGTTTTATTCAAGATTTTTGTCTCTCTGCTTTTCTTAAACTTAAGGGATATATTTATACTATCTTTCGTGTTTACATTTTAATTTGCTTTTTATCGTAATTAAATTGATTTATAGACCTACTTCAGTCTATTTTCTGCCTGCTATAACGTGTCCTTTTTTCTTCGAAGGAACGATGCAAAGGGTTACGCCTACGTTTAAGACCTACATTCGTTTCCCTTTTCAACATCCAGCAAAAATCAGCCATCATGACCTCGTCCCATCTACCCTGATATCGTGTGTTTCCATCGAGATGAGAATCTAGAAAGTGAAGTTTTAAATTCATCAAGCAGCCTAAATTTTTGTAGTTTCTTATAATTTTCGCAACAATATTCTCGTAGTCTGGCCTTTTTTTGTTACCGAGAAAATTTGCGTTTACTGCTTTAAAACTTTCCCAAGCGTCCATTTCAATTTTCGTCATGTGGCTCACCAAATGAGTATCTCTTGTCAATATTCGAATCTGTGGCCCATCAAAGACTCCTTCTTTTAATTTAGCGTCTGAAACATTGGGGAATTCAAGGGATATATACTTATAGCATTGTCCATCTTTGTCTAACGCCTTGACAAATTACTTCATGAGCCCAAGCTTTATGTGGAGGAGTGGTAGTAAAATTTTTTCTGGATCAACGAGGGTTTGGTTGATGATATTATGAGAACCAGGTTTGAATGAATCTCTTAAAGGCCAATGTTTTTTGTTGTAATGATTGGCTCGATCTCTGCTATTCCACAGGCATATAAACCATGGCTCTCTCGTGAAAGCCGATTGTTGGCCTAATATCATTGTTATGATTTTGAGATCACCACATATTTGCCATTTGTGATTCGTGTAATTAACTTTTTTAAGAAGCATTTTAACATTGTTATATTCTTCTTTGATGACCGTTGAGTGAGCTATAGGGATAGGAGCGTAAGTATTCGTGTTATGCAGTAAAACAGCCTTAATGCTGCGTTTTGACGAATCAATGAAAAGTCACGATAGAATGAAACTTTTGGCTTTGGCTCTAGAAGATTTCTTCTTTTTATAAATGAAGCGGCAAATTCAGCGCCGTCTTTCGGTAATCCAAGATCTCTGATAAAATCATTCAGTTCTAGTTGCGACACTAATATGGGAACCTTCAATTTCATTTAAGCATGCCATGTTCGTCATCTTTTTCGTCATTTTCATCGGAATCATCAGAACTATTTTCTGTTCAATTACTGGTTTCACTACCGTCTCCATGACGTTGACTTTCAACTTCCATTCTATCATCTTCTAAAGCGCTTAAATCAGTCTGGCGTGCCTTTTTATTGATTTCAATTGCTCTTGTGACTGTGCACACATTAATGTACGAAATGTTATTTTTATTTTTGGCGTTGAACCCTTTGACGGAATTCATGCAAAAGTAGCAGTCCTTCGCAATAACGGGTTTTTCCATGTGGTTGGTGTAGAGTACTTGCGGTACTTTTCGTTGTTTGAATTTTTTAGACGATACAACATAAGTCTGCAGGAATTGCAAATGACGTGAGGAACCCATTTTGTTTCTTGGTGCAGCAATTTACGGTCAAAACAATGTTCGTTAAGACTTTTCACTTCCTCGTCGGTTGATTTTCGCAAACTGCTCACTTCATATTTACTGCAAATGTAAAAGAATGAATCTGAGCTATTCTTGCAGACATGCGATTGAGAAATTCTCGCGGTTTTTTTCCTTCTAGCATGAGACTCTACACCAACCAAGTGATCCATTGATGAAGAGCTACGGTTGCATGATGACGACGTCGGAGAGCCCGCTTTCCCACCCTGACCAGACGCCG
>NC_046663.1:113344055-113349380 GCF_010883055.1 Belonocnema kinseyi
TACTGCTATTAATGTCAAAATATGAAAGTACGCAAGAACAGGGTTGCCAGCGTAATCGGTTCGGTTAGGTCAGGTTTTGTTAGGTTAGGATAGGTTAAACCTCTATGTAGGTTAAGCAACACAATCAGTTAGGTTCGAGTTGACCCATTCGATGTAGCACACATTTGCTACTGGGAAAATAAGCTTCCAGAGCATTACGTGTAGTTCAATAAATTTCTGTTAATTCAGATTAGGTGAGGTCAGATTCTGTTGGGTAAAGTTATGTTAAATAAGTTGATATCAGGCAAGGGTTGATCCTTCACAGTATCGTTATGTTTTTGAAGTGAAAATTTGCACCACTGGCATTATTTCGAAATTTATTTGCCTCAGTGCATGATTTTTCGTCATTTTTTGAGGTTATGGCTCAACCATGACGTGATGGGTGATTTTTGATACCGAATTTGAATTCAGCGCCCCGATATCCATAGGAATACGTGTGTCTTGTTACCAGATACGCACACTTTTTTGTGTGGCTGTGTTATCGTTGGCGTTCGGATGCGCGCCACAAACCTTCATCCAAAACACCACCCCGGGGCGGCAAGCCACACACCTTCCGCCAGGTGGTTCTTGCTGGTACAAACTTCTCACGGCAAACTCATTTAGAAAAATCCAAATAAATCACTCACTGCATCAATCATCATCAAAATCTCGGTGAGTCTCCTATCGAAATGGTTTCGACTCTGATTGCACGAAGAAAAAGGAAACAGGGAGAACCTCGAAGACTTGCAATGCGCAACTCTCGGGACTAAACGTCGCAATGTTTGAATTGAATATTTCAGGAAAGGCACGCTTCTCGGCTGCCGAGAGAACTCGCAGCGAGACTCGGCGCTGCTCGAATTCTCTGCATTGAAGAAGCTCGTGGCGAGCCTCGCCGAGAAAATAGGCACACATGTATATACTGAATTTTTTGTTGGGAATTTATTTTATTGGATGGCCAGTGATATTTTAGAACAGTAAATTAACATATTCTGAAAAATGTGATTGTCATAAACAAATGGCATAAAGAAATGTCGCTATTTGTGTCATTTTGTATTAATTGATTTACGGCTAGATACATTTCAATGTAGAAAATATACTATATATATCATTGGTCTTGGAAGCAGATATGGATTTCGAATAACATTCTATATATGTCAGAATTGAATGACGACACTGCATACGGGCGTTAGTGCCAAATTTGTTAAAATCGGTTTATTGGCTTCAAATACTTATTACCCCTAACTCGTATCCACGAAGGAATAGTAAGGAGTGGTATCACCTTATGTATTTGGGATTCTTGGACGTTCGTGGTTCCACTCCCCACTTAAAGGGATGTTACTCCTTACTATTCCTTCGTGTCGTTCATGTTTGCCACGAATGGATATCCAGGGTCAGTTGCGCGCATATGCGCAGTGCTGCTTGCGCTGTCACGTTTGTACCCACTCCCCTATGTTATATTTTGACATTTCGATGCATATGTAGGTTATGTTCATGTTTGTTTCTTATTTTATTGGGTGTGTTTCGCGTTATTAAATTAAAAACGAGAAGGAAAATGGCATCAAAAATACGAAAAGTATCAACAAAGTTTTAGTACTACAATGACATTATTCTAATCATTTGTGGATTACGTGAGTAAGGAATAAAGTTAATCTCAGTAAACAAAATGTTATAGGCTATTATGTTCAAAATGTTTATATTTTATGAGCATTAAATAATTGCATCGAGTTTCTCGATCGTGAAGGATGTAGTGTTTGAATTGCAAAAGCTTGAAAGTGATTACACTGTAAGGAAAAGAATTGCTGCAATGGCAACACCAGCGGGTGTTGTCATGGCAACGGCCAATGCACATGTACGCGGAACTGGCCCTGGTTATCCATTCATGGCAAACATTAACGAATTCTTGGATGTACTTGGTTCCACTCCCCACTTACAGGGATATTACTCCATACCATTCCTTCGTGCTCGTATCCCTGTAGAAGATTTTGCTGGTGTAAGTGCCATGCTTCATAGTATGGCGTCACTGTGGCAAAATTGCTTTTTAGAGCGCGTGTCAATTCTGTTTTTTTAAGTTTGTCCATCAAAAATTAGGAATTTCTGGAAAAAATAGTTTCTGTAAAATTAATTTGTATGTGTCAAAATTGAAGCTTTTTGGTGCTCGTCGATTTTCGACCAGGGCTTTCTCGCACATGGTTATCTTATTTAAAAGCCCTCAATTTGCGATTCAATAAAGCTAGCCAATGCCTCAAAAGTACTTTCGTGTTTCTTTTTGTTTTTTTTTTATTGAAAAACAAAATAGTTACGCAACTTTTCATGTATAAATATCAGAGTTTATGGGGACACGCTGTTCCGTTGACAAAGGTTTTCTCGGAGAACAATGCTTCTTTCAGGATGTTCATTTCATTGGTCAATAAAGCCTAACAGTACATCAAAACGTTTTTGCATTTTTAAAATTTAAAATTGTTAGTTTATTTATTATTTATTTATTATTAATTGCGTTCCTTTGGGTTGGATTAAATGTCTTAGTTTCTTTAAATTGTATGGTTTGGTTGTGCTGCTTACGTTAATTAGGGTTGAATTGGTTGTGTTGCTTACGCACATTTCGACTAGATATGATGGTTACGTTTGTTTCAGATCGCTTTGTTGATTGCATTTATTTGATTTTGTTGTTTTTGTTACGTGCATTTGGGTTGTTCGTATTCGTTGAATTCGTTTGGATTAGTGTTGTTGGTCACGATTGTTTGGGTTTGATTAACAGTGTTGGTTAACACATTCAAACCAATTCAAAAAAATCTCACAAGCACAACCAGATCAACCCAAACGAACGTCACTAACAACACTAAACCAAACGAATGCAGTCAATACGAATAACCTAAGAGCATGCACCTAACATAATCAAATAAAATAAATGTAATCCGCGAAACGAACCGAAATTAGTAATTAAGTAACACAAGCAATCCGACCCGAATGAACGTACGTAGTACAACCAAACCTCACATTAAACATGTTCACGTTTGATTTCGGGACATGATTATACAGTACCAGTAGATTCAGTATATAGAACTCATCCTCCAGTTGAACCCGAAAACAATCATTTTGATCCAGACTTAGAAAAACGAGAATCTCTCCTAACCAGGACCGGCCATAAGTCCCTTTTCTTGCAGATTTCCCATATATTTTTATAACGTTTTGTTATCATAAAATGGATTCTATGCATTTTTAAACTTAACCCTTAATACTGTGTAAACGGCCCTTTGAATGATAACTATAAAATTCCTTCGTGCAACAAGAGGGCGGAGTGGTTGCCACGTCAGTACTTCAAAAACTAAGTAGCCTGATAGCGCCCAGCAGGAATGGTATAGGGTATGGTATAGACTCAAAAACATACAAGTCTTGATAGGAACACGTAGCGGGGTAATTTTGTATTGAAGATGAATCTTTATCGAATATAGTAAAATTATACAGAGTGAGAGTTAAAAAAATTTTTGAACTGGAAAATCTATGTTGAAATTTGCGTTTTTGGTAGCAAATGTCATCAATCGATTTTAACATGAACACTTAGATTTTACATTGTATGTATTACACATGTTTTTATCGGTGTAGAGTTTTGCGTAGCCAATCCACATCTGACAAGAATGAACATATGTTAAAGCCCTTCAAAATAACCGATATAATCTGGCGGAAGAAAATTATTAAAAAAATAGATTTGACTGAAAATTGCTATTTGGAGATTTTTTGGATCATTGATTCAAAATAATAAGTCACCATTTCCAAAATTAAAAATGACGAATCGAAATTGCAAAAATAAAATTGATTTAACCTTGACTTGATTCATAGGTGAGCTCATAGGGCTTTTTCGGGTCGCTGCCGATGTCAACACAAAATAAAATTTTTGTTATTCTCCCAGTAGTACAAGCGCGTAAAATTTCCTCCCTTGAATAGGCCGTAGCCAGAAACATTTTGTTAGGTGGAGGATACAAAGCATGAAGAAATCCCCCGGGGCGGGTGTGCAGCGACACGCAGGAGAGTATATGTAGATTATGTACATCAAGAATTTCAAGAATTTAGCGAGGGGCAAAACCCCATAACCCCCCCCCCCTCTTACGGCTACGTCCTTGTCTCTCAGGGACATCCTTATGACACCTGAAGAAAACTTACCGTTATTGTTATTTTTCAGAGGTGCGCAAAAACAAAAAACCGACTCGCGTCAGGACAGGTTTGCGCGTTTTCCGGTTTTCGAGTTTACCTGCAAAACCGCATTCAGCCAACCGCATTGTAAGAGTATGAGGGGCATACAGAGCAGTGGGGAAGATTGGGGGGGGGGTCACATTAGCAGTTTTTGGCTAATCAGCATCTAATTTTTCACACATATTCTTTGGAGTCCCGGATAGGCCGTAAAAATATTGTGCGATGATTAATTGTAGGGGGGCATAGTTGTTGAAGTATATAAAATCAAGTGGCCTAAAATGTTTGATAGTTATGCAAATCCATAATTATTGACAATCGGCACCAAATTTTGCACACATTCTTTGGGCTCCTAGCCAGGTCGTAAGGGTATGGGGGTTTGGGACAGATGGGGGGGGGGCACATCCGCAGTTTTTGACCAATCGACATCACATTTTTCACACATATTCTTTAGGCTCCCGTATAGATCGTAAGAATATTGGGGGATGATGGAGAGGTGAGGGGGCACTATTTTTTATATATATAAAATTATGTGGCCTTAAACATGTGATGCTAATAAAAATCCAGTTTTTAACAATTACCAACAAATTTTTCACACATATTCTTAGGGCTTTCAGGCAGATAGGGGGCATACGGAGGGTGGGGAAGATAAGGGGGGGGGCACTTCCGAAGTTTTTGCCTAACTGGCATCTAATTTTTCACACATATTCTTTGGACTCCTGGATAGGGCGTGAAAATATTGTGCGATGATTGATTGTAGGGGGGCACAGTTTTTGAAATATATAAAATCAAGGGGCCGAAAATGTACAATACTTGTGCAAATCCATAGTTTTTGACAATCGGCGCCAAATTTTGCACACCTTCTTTGGGCGCCCAGGCAGGTCGTAATATTATGAGGTGCACAGGGGAGGGGTGAAAATACAAGGGGGCGCACATCCACAGGTTTTGACCAATCGATATCAAACTTTTCACACAAATTCTTTGTGCTCCTGGAGAGATCGTAATAGTATTGGAGAATGATGGACGGGGGAGGGCAGTTTTTGAAATTTATAAAATCAAGCGCACGAAGCATATTGTTTGGGCTCCCAATCCATTTTTTTAAATATATGAGAAAGTCAAGTATGG
>NC_046663.1:113349390-113354191 GCF_010883055.1 Belonocnema kinseyi
GGCGTAGTAAAGTACAAATTTTTATAAATAAAAACAATTACAATTTTCTGTGTTTAAGTTCATATTTCTGCTTTAACTTCTCAGTTTTCTCCAAGTTGAGTTCCGAATTGAGTACGTGTTATATGATTTAAAACTCAGAAACGCCTTTTTAATTTTATGTTTTTCACTTTTTAATTCTTTTTTCGCATTTAGAGTTTTTCTTAAGCTTCTTAAAAATTTCGCACGTGATTTGGAATTTGAGGAATCTGAATTCAACAACTTAAATACAGGTTTTAAAATCAAAATTCGAAAAATACAGTTTCCATGTTCTGTATTCAAGTGTTTATTTCTATTTTACTTCCTCAGAGTTTTTACTACTTAAGTTCAAATTTCACTATCGACCTCACATTTTTCAAACCGCGATTCTACTATAAATACTTATGAATTGCATGTTGATTCATCTTCAGTATTTTCAATTTCTTCCTCAAGTTTTTATATATTTTTTATAACTTTATACAACTTTTATTGTATTTCTGTTTGTTCTTGGTGTAGAGTATTAATTAGAGTGGGTGTTCTATGGGTACGAAGTCGCCGCCACAGGGCACAAGTAGTTTCTTATAATTTTGTTGATAATAATAATTCTATCGCATTTCCAATGTAGTATCCACATAATATCCCTTCCGTATCATGCAACAAAAACTCAACAAAAACAAAAAAAAACAGCAAGATGGGCATTTAACTTATTGCAATTCGGATTCTACATTAAATTTTCTATTAGAATAGCATGGAGTAATTGCAATAGTATTTTTGAAGCGTTAAAAATCCTTAAGCAATTTCATTAACTTCTGCTGAAGGTGAGTTCAAACGCATTCATAATCGCTTCAGTAGTATGTTGCCACTTGCGTCGTACCCTGGTTTTCTCAGGGTGTCACTGTATGGCGCTAGCACCCAGCCAAAATTCTTTGCAAATCAGAACGTAGAAAATAGTTCGATCTCAGCTGTGTAGGATAATTAATTAATTAAATAATTTAATGAAATTCATTAAATTAATTGAATTAATTGAATTAATTAAATTCATTAATATAATTAAATAATACTAATAATAGTAATAATAATACAATTAATTTTTTACATTACATCTCTCCGAGTGCACTGTTTCGATATCTAAGAATAATAATCCTTTGCGAATAAGGGCGTAGCAAATAGTTTTTAAAAAGTAAGTAAGTAAGTAACCGCCTACGACTAAGCCACCGAACGCGTCCTCGGGTTGCGGATAGAGGGTCCCTGTACCAAGGGTTTCTGCTGACTATGGTTTCAAAAATAAATAGGCAGTCGCGGACAATTGTCCAGGGGTGATCCCGAAGGAATTAACCCCGAAGCGGAGGTGTGAAAACCGTGCCGAAAGCTGAATGGCACCTGCGTGAGGTGTCTAGAACGGTGACTCTGGGATACTGGGCGACCTCTCAGAGTACGCAGCCTTATCCTTGCATGCGGGGCTCTACAGGTATGGACGAACCCCTTCCCTAGCTTTTCGTGAGAACAACAATGACAACACCAAACATAGTTGTAGTAAGTGCGGTTCAAAACAACAGAACGCGCAGGGATCCCGACAATGGGTCGGCCAACAATGCCGACCAATCTAGAGCTGGGGAAGCCAATGAAAATAGATTCAATGCGATGGATCGGCGGGATCTCGCAACCTTTGAGTGGACGGAAAGACTGAATCACGACTTGCTAGAGTGCTACGAAGCAAGTGTGTCCCCTGAACGGGGTTACATGGCACGGCTGCATTCTCTGTGGTGCTAGAAACACCCGGAGCTATCGCACTTTTCGCAGCAACGTCTGCGAAACCATGCTGAACTACTCCGTAAAGGGGGCTATGTAAGTGGAACGCCTACTCTACCACAGCTAGAACAAGCCCGCAACAGAGAAAGAGAGGCGACACTAAGACCAACCGCGGGCAGACATCCAATAGATGAAGAGCGATGCTTTACGACCCGGAGAAACATCAAGATCAAGGTATCTCTCAAGCCTAAAGATCTGGCTGAAATGGATGAAGAGCTTCGTGGACATTTTTCCGGAGAATCCGACCTCTGGGCGATCAATTATTGTGTGTATAATGCAGCGAGAGCTTTGGCCGATGCGAACCGTAAAACAAAACCAACGGCTGATCATAAGACCAAAAGACGAAAGCATCAACTTGCCATAAAGATAGGCTGGTCAAGACAGTACGCGTCCCGCATTCAGTGTGTGATTGACTACATCACATCTGGCAGGAATTTTACCGCCAAGGTTCGAAACTTCGCGCGCGAACTCCGGACCCGTTATCACACACTTAACAAGTCAAAGCTGCTGATCATCAGACAGCATATTGTTGAGAGAATACGGATACTATCTGACGCTAAGAGAAGTCTAGAACGAAGGGAGAGGTGAGTCAGAGAAAATCAACAGTTTCTCTCTGACCCATCTCGACGCTTCCAAGACCATTTAGTTACTCTCGAACATCCACCCAAACCAGAGGAGGTCGAAGTATTTTGGAGAGAAGTCTACGAAGTTCAGCATAAACTTAACGAAGACTCAGAAAATATAAAGAGCTTTAAGGAGTTATGTGTTGCCCTCATAACACCTGATAAAGAATGCCCACCCATCACTACCGAGGAGGTGAAAAAAGTATTAAGAGGGACGAAGAACTATTCCGCACCGGGACCAGATTGTATCAAAACCTTCTGGTGGAAGAAGTTTTCTTCAACCCATCAGCATTTGGCCCGTATTTTCACCTCATATTTGAAGTCGGAAGAGCCGATTCCAGAGTGGTTCGTAGAAGGGAGCACAATACTTCTGCCGAAAATAGGCAACTTAGCTGAACCGAAGAATTACAGGCCAATAACTTGTCTGAACACGCTTTATAAGATATTCACAGCTATCCTAAATGATAGGATTATTCGGGCAATTGAACCTGTGTGGCAAGAAATGTATGAACAACGAGGCTCAAAGAAAGGCGTAGCCGGATGTCGGGAGAACCTGCTGTCGATAGATGTGTCTGCAAAGATGCAGCATTCTATCAGCGTGACCTATCGATGGCCTGGATTGATTATCGGAAAGCTTTCGATTGGACATCCCATAGACGTATCATATGTCTTTTGGAAAGCTTAAAGGTTCATCTACAAATAGTTGGGTGCATAGAGAGATTGATGCTGCTTTGGAAACCCAGATTTACTATCTCATCTGAAAAAAATAGTGTGACAACTAACAAGGTCACCTTTCAGAGAGGTGTCTTTCAGGGCGACACCATGAGCCCACTCCTCTTTTGCCTTATATTATTGCCACTATCTCTAGCACTTCGCCATTCCGACGGGTACTTGTGCGGCAAACCTGCAGATCGAAAGTACAAGGTCACTCATGTATTTTATATGGACGATTTTAAGATCTATGCTAAAAACAGAGAGCAACTGCATCTAGCTCTGGGGATTGTCGAACTATATACTGAGGAAATTGGAATGGAATTTGGTTAGACAAATGCGCCAAGGTTTATTTGAAGCGAGGAAAACTTAATGGCATCCCTGAAGATCCTGAGCTCGTTGATGGAAGCGCAATACGACACTTTTGCGCTGGAGAGACTTATACATACCTGGGCGTACCACAGAGCCGCATTCAGGATGTGACATCTATAAAGGATACTTTCCGAAGCAGATACAAACGTCTGATCCGACAGATTTGGTCTTCCGAACTGTCGGTGAGGAACAAAATATCTGCAACGAACATGCTTGCCGTCCCGGTACTACTCTAATCATTTGGTCAGGAATCACGAAGAAGTGGGCAAAGGAGCGTTTCTGTACAAAGCAGCGGAGGAGACTGCTGAAGCACTTGGACTTGACTTCAGTATTAGGGGTGAGCAAAATGCATGAAATCTTATCTATCTCGAGTGCTCACTCCTGAAAGCCCGGATTAAGAAAGCACAAGAGAAAAACTTTCGTGAACAGCTCCTCGATAAGAGGAACCACGGTATCTTCCACAGAAATGTGAAGGATCAGTCAATGTCTTGTGAGCTAACGATTGCTTTCCTTAAATCGCCCAGATTGAAGTCTTGTTCGGAGGGTTTCATTTTTGCATGCCACGACGGTGTCATTTCCACCTTAACATACCGTCGCCACATTTTGAGCCAAGACATTCCCGATGATAGCTGCAGGGCGTGCCATGAACACCCCGAGCATTTAGCTCACATACTTTCTAGTTGTCCAACTCACGCGGGAACGACCTACATTCCAAGGCACAATGCGGCACTAAGAGTGCTTTATTACCATCTCTGTCACCCCTACGGCATTAAACTTAATATCGCTCCTCTAAATGCTCCTAGGGAAATTGAGTCAATTGTCGAGAATGGAAAGTGCCGCATATACTGGAACATTATATTCTCGATAATTGTTTCTGTTGCTCACTCGAGGCCTGACATGGTTCTTCTTGACTTCGAGAAGCAAACCATGTTTGTTATCGAATTTTCGGCACCAGCTGACAAAAACATCATAACCAAGGAGAATGAAAAGAAAGAGAGGTATCGAGACCTTATAAGGGAGTTGCAACGATTGTACACGGAATATTCTGTTAAATTGATCGTCCTTATTATCGGCGCTCTTGGAGGTGCCAAGCTTTCACTTGCTAATGGCCTAAAAAGCATCCCTGCGTGTCAACAATATGCTAGAACACTTGCGTGAAAAATGCAGAAGGCGGTTGTCCTTTGGTCGCTCCGTGTTCTTAGGGTGCACGAGGCTTTTGCTGGATCGTCGTATTGATTCCTTTACAAACTGTAAACGCCTATATCACGGTC
>NC_046663.1:113354291-113355425 GCF_010883055.1 Belonocnema kinseyi
GAGGGAGCTCTTCTTAATATTTTGACACCAAAATCATGTCGATACACCTTACCGACTGCGAGTAAAGCCACCCACGCTTTAACTTGACAGACTGTAGGGCTTAAGATGTTCTTCTAGCACTGCCTGGTAATCTCCGCTTTTCATTTTATGAGAAATAAAAGCTAAGGCCCTTTTTTCCGAAACCGCTGTATGCCCCCAATACCATGACGGAACCGCCTCCAAAGTTTCGGGTTGAAAAATAACGAGGCTCATGTCTCAGATCACGCCAATAATAACGCATTTCGTCAGGACCATCTAAATTAATTTTTTTTTCGTCAGACCAGATAATCTGAAAAGCAAGTAAAAGACCCAAGCTTTAATTACATAGACTTGAAGGAACTAATTATTAGTTATGAGAAAAAATGCACTGTCTAAGTATGTACCTTTGACCATTCGTGCGTCCAATGCAGCTTCTCTTCTGCAAAATTGTAGCGTGCCTGCATATGATGAGGTTTCAGTTTAGGCGCTTTTTGCATTTTTTCACATACTAAATTAGGGGAATCCTTCAATACTCGATGCACTGTACTTTTGGACACTTGAGGAGCCATATCATTTTTTATTCTGCTGCACCCCTTAGTTGTTTGCGAGGCGGCGGCGACTATTTTTTGTTTGTCACGATCTGAGAGCTTTGGCCGTGGTCCACGTTTCTTCTTAACTATTTAATTACTTCTATTCTTTATATACAGGTAAATAACATTTCTCGATCGGTTTATAAGCTTCGCTATTTCACGTTGTGATTTCCCACATTTTTCATACACATAAATTGACGCCTTTTCTTCTGCAGTCAATGCTTTCCCTCTTTCCATATTTGTTTTGTTACCTCGAATATTATTAACGCACAAGCACAATTTAACTGGCCAAAAATGCATTCGGAAGCCTATTTATACCAGGAGTATACATATGTGCATGCCAGGTAAAGCGAGAAAAACCCGGGAACTCCCGCTAGTTACGGGGATCCCCGCAATAAAAATAGGAGAAATATTGATTTCGAATATATTGTGCGAATATACACTTTTAAAATAGGAAAAATACGTCGATAATCCCCAAAAAGAATGTATGTGGGAAAGTATGTATGTGAAAAATCCTCGGGAAAAA
>NC_046663.1:113355525-113356828 GCF_010883055.1 Belonocnema kinseyi
TTTTTTTAGTGGCCCTATTAATTTGGGACACCTATTTTTTCGAAAAAATGTCCAAATAAATGAACGAATGGAATTGCGAGCTCTATATTTTAGGAAAAATCGGTAATTCGACTCATTTATCCACTCAAAATATTTGGTGCATTTTGTTTCAATAGAAAAAAAAATTATCCTTAAAAAATGGGGTGGCCATATAAATATGGGACACACTGTATTTTCAGATTTCAGCGTAAAAGTTAAGATTATTCTATTATTTTGAATGCACGATTTTTTCATCTGTCTAAAATGTAATTTAAGAATAGGATATCTCAGAAACTAATTTGTTTCTATTTCCATAGCGGCCGCCGCATAGGTTCCTATTCCCCAAAAGAGAACGTGTTTTCAATATATTTAATTCCTTGTAATTGTACCGAGATTAACCTCACAAAGATGTCTTCTATTACCCAGAAGTGTTCACAAAATATGTGTAATAAATTGTTTTAATTCCTTTATGTGGAAAATAAGTTTTGAAAATTTAATTTTAATCCATTCAAGTCCGCCTCTCTAGAGTTACAATTATTTTAATTCACACATTTAAATAGATTTCTTTCATGCGTTTTTTAAGACGTTTAAATAAATTATTAAAATATCAATGAATATAAATTTGAATATTTTTCGAATTTACAAGTTATAAAATGATTTAATAATTGAAAATAGGTTAAATAAATGCTTTCGTTAAATTTTAATAATTCGATTGAAAGGAATAGGATTTGCACTTTTTCTGTTCCCGTTGGGTGATTTTGAGACAGAGGAAAAATTGCGTATTTATAGGAATACAAATTCTTAATTTTTCAGAATTCAACGCTTATTACCAGGGGCGCACAAAAATGATGAAATCTATGAGACGCTCAAAACTTATCAGCGATCAATGATAATTCGGTTTTGAGGTTTAAAAAATGACTCAGAACATTTTTCCGTCACCGAAAGGGGTTCAACGGTTGTGCGATATGCGCTTGTTATCTGATATTTTGAAGCAAATCGCGTAAGAGCTAAAAAATGAGAGTAAAATGGTTAAACAAAATACACAAATGGAGACCAAAGCGACTGATAGCTGTTTGGCGCTGATTCATCAGCGTTACTTGATACTACCAAGCATGTGTGCTGTCGATAAAGTTGGCTCCTCTTGGCAGGAATTTTAAAGTAGAATAAAAATGCGATGGTTTTTAAATACAGTCTGTCAAGTTAAAGCGTGGGTGGCTTTACTCGCAGTCGGTAAGGTGTATTGACATGATTTTGGTGTCAAAATATTAAGAAGAGCTCCCTCTTT
>NC_046663.1:113356928-113361838 GCF_010883055.1 Belonocnema kinseyi
ATATTTTAGGAAAAATCGTTAACTCGACTCATTTATTCACTCAAAAAATTTGGTGCAGTTTGTTCCAATAGAAAAAAAATTATCCTTAAAAAATGGGGTGGCGCTATAAATATGGGACACACTGTATTACTTTTTCTCTATTCAGTGCTTGTTGCCAGACCCGTTCCAACAGCCTTAAGAACACAAATCGCATTTTTATTATAATTTAAAATTCTCGCTAAGAGTAGTGCAAATTTACCGACAGTACACATGGTTGGTACTACGATCAAGTAACGCTGATCGATCAGCGCCAAACGGCTGTAAGTCTCTTTGGTCTCCGTTCATGTAGTTGGGTGAACCACTTTACTCTTATTTTTTGGCTCTTACTCAATTTGTTTCGAAAAAGCAGATAGCAAGCTCATATCCCACAACCGTGGAACTCCTTTCAGGGGCGGGAAAATGTTCAGAGTGCATTTTTAAAACCTCAAAACCGAATTATCATTGACCGCTGGTAAGTTTCGAGTGTCTGATAGATTTAGTCTTTTTTGTGCGCTCCGTTCCAACAGCCTTAACGCTGAAAAAACTAAACTACTTCTTTGAATGCTGAGGGGATAAATCATGGACATAGGAAACAAGGGACTAGGCATGCCATCCTAACTTGCGCGGGCGGGATTGAATCCACGGGAGGGGGGAGAATTCCATGAGTGGGGAGAGCGGCCATCTTACGATGTGTCATTTGAATATGAGCACGAGCGTTTTTGCCGCCAAACTGTGCATGAAAATATAAACATGTGGGCGCTGCCATGTTTGTCGCGGGACATGAAAAGGTGGCGGACCTCCCCCCACAATGGCATGCCTAGTCCCTTGTTTCATATGTCCATGGGAAAAATGTACCAAATATATTGAAAGAAACTTTATTTTTGTGCTATCTTCGTAATGAATAGTAAATACTATCTTTTTATTATGTCATTAAATAGTTCTTAAAAATGAAAACTATTTTTCAAATACACTTATATAGAAAAAATTAGTTTTTACGAAGATATTAGTAAAATGGGGCAAAATTTGACTGAATCCCATGTATTTTCCTGGCGGACCGAAGGAACCGAGAGGAGCCTCTACAAAGTACCCTTAAAGACTACTTAAAATGGAGTGAAGATGGAGTAGGATCTTTTTTCAAAAAATAATTTTAACTTAAAGACTACACCCTTCAGTTCCTTCTTAAAAAACTAACAAAAAATCAGCAAGATCAACTTTTAAATTGTTGAAATTTGGATTCTACGTTAAAATTTCCATTAGAATCTCACGGAGTGATCGCTATACTTTTTTTTGCAGCTTTAAAATTTTTTTAAATTTCATTAACTTCTGCTGAAGGTGACTTCAAGCGCATCCATAATAGCGCAAGTAGCATGTTGCGCGCGAAGTTTTAAAAAAAATTCTCTCTCACTAGCATCGCAGCGTTGTTATCTGAGGTTTCCACTGCATGGTGCTAGTATCCAGACAAAATTCTTAAAGTTACCGACGGAACGCTTATTAACTGCTACTAAACGATGATACACTTGAAGCCGCCTTCGGCCCATGTAAATGACCATGTAAATGACCGAATTTCAGCCATTTAAAAGTTGATATTTCTGTCTTTTTGTATCGGTTCCTTCGGTCCGTCGGGTTGGTCCCTTGTTTTCCCCTCATCAATCAACGAAGTGAAGTTAGTTGGTTATTGAAGTAAAAATACCCAAATAATATCTTTGAAATACCTAATTGCAACAAGTTAAATGCCCAGCTTGCTGATTTTTTTTTTAGGTTTCGTTGCATGATACAGTAGGGATATACTATGTGGATACTATAAGGATACGCTGTAGAGTGTAGAGTATCCTTTCCGTTCACTCGGTCCGCTACGGTTACAATTAGTTTATTATTGTTTTTATAGCACATTTTTCATGTAACTTTTATTGATTGTAATCCATAATGTAAATTTAAGAAAAAGAGAAGATAAACAGCGTTTTGAAGAGAAATTGAAGTTTTATGTTTAGACTAGCTGATTACACTATTTCTAAAGTGTCGGTTGAAGAAATACACTCAATGATTCGACTGCTGTTAAACAATAATATTCATTGTTATCTAGTCCAGATAAATAAAATGCTATCATTTATATTAAGCCGAATAATCTTCTTCGAACACGAAACTCAGAAAAAATGTAGACCTGTTCTCGATTTAGGAGGCTTGTTATCATGTAAAAAAAAATTAATTCATTTGACAGTAAGGCAATTTCCCTAAATTATTATTAGGTATTTTCACTTCAATCAATAGTTAACATCACTTCGTAGATTTCTGAGGGGGGAAAAGGGACCAAATGCATGGGATTCAGTTCATTTTTGCCCTATTTTTGCTAATATCTTCGTAAAAGCTAATTTTTTCTATAAAAACGTATTTGAAAATACATACGACTTGAAAATTTATACACGTGTAGATTAGGCACTGGAGATGGTTCCTACGACAACTCGAACTGCAAATTGATAATAGCTTTTGTTTAATAGTTAATTAAAAATAGCATTTATTGTATATCTATAAAAAAAAAACAAGTGGCCTAGGACGGATGATGCTTATGCAAATGCACAGTTTTTGACCAATAGACACCTAATTTGGCAAACACATTCCCTGAGCTCCCAAACAGGTCGCGCGAGTATATGGGGAGCATACGGAAGATTCAAGAAGATCGGGGGTGGGGGGCATCCGCAGTTTTTTACCAATCGGCATCAGATTTTTCATAATCATTCTTATGGCTCGCAGACAGGTCGTGAGAGTATTTGGGGAAGATGTAGTAGGGAGGGGGAGGCACCGTTTTTGAAATATATAGAATCAAGTGGCCTATAACGTATGATGCTTACAAAATTCCACAGTTTTCTTTAATCGTCATCAATTTATGCACGCATATTCTTTGGACTCCTAGCCAGGTCGTAAGAGTATGGCGGAACGAAGGGTTGCGACAGCTGGGGGGGGGGGGGGGGGGCATTCGCAGTTTTTTACCAATTTGAATCAGATTTTTGACAGTTATTTTTCGGGCTCGCGGACAGGGTAGCATTCGGAGTTTTTTACGAATGGGCATACGATTTTTCACAATCATTTTAAGGACTCACAGACAGGTCGTAAGAGTATAGGGGAGGGGAGATGTTGTGGGGAGGGGGCAATGTTTTTAAAATATATAGAATAAAATTACCTAAAACGTATAATGCTTACGAAATTCCACAGTTTTTGACAATCGCCCGAGTTAAAATTCTACGACTTGAGTTCGACTTGGTTATGTCTTGAGTGCGTGTCCAAGATATCGATGTCTGGCTGCGTCTCAAAACTGAGTAGAGACATAGGCCTTCGTCTTACTTTTATGACCACGGCAGGTAAAACGGCGTTTTCTTACCTTAAGTCGAGCCTTGTCTTGGCTGAGACGACGTTTACTTGACTAAAGACGAGCCCTGTCTTAGCTGAGATTATCGAACCTTTTTTGGCTCATAAATGAGATTAAAATTGATGAATGAAAAATTTGTAATTATTAAATTAGTTATTTTTATTTTAAAAATTCAAAATCGATGGGTCTGAACGAGTATAACCCTTAAAAATTTTCTTCAAAAAAATAAAAATTGTAACTTTTTAGAAGGATCTCCTAAGCCGTTAGTAATACGTAAAAACAAACACCATTTTCGGTAGCATCGTCAAACAAGTATCATACAAATAACAATCTGTAAATAAATTGATTTAACGCGCGCGCGTGTGCGCGCGCGTGCGTGCGTGCGTGCGTGTGTGTGTGTGTGTGTGTGTGTGTGTGTAAAAATATACAAGCTTGTTTGACCATCAACAAAGATAAGTCTTCAAGGCATAAAAACTTGTCTCCAATACATAAATTGAGGTCTGGCTCCGTCTCAAAAGTGAGACATGCTTAATTCGACCTTTTCGACTTCAGCAAGTCTTGATTGGGGGCAATTCAAGTTGATCTCAAGTCGAAGCATTTTTATTCGGGTGGCAACAAATTTTACACACATATTCTTTGGGCTCCCAGACAGGTCGTAGGAATATGTTGGTGCATACGGGGGGTCGGGAAAGGGGGAGTGGGCACAGTCGCAGTTTTTAAAACCAATCGGCATCAGATTTTTCACACTTATTCTTTGGGCTCCCGGACAAGTCGTAAGAGTATATGGGGAAGATGGAGTAGGGGGCACACTTTAAGAAATATATAAAATCAAGTGGCCTACAACGTATGATGCTTTTGAAATTCCACAGTTTTTGACAATCGCCATTTTTTATCTAACATATTGAATCCGCCATTTTGAGTTTTCAAAATCTGATTAAAGTTTCTTAATCAGCGACCTCAAAAACCCATGTATACGTCTATTTTTCCAAATTTGACAGAATATAATCAGCGACCTCAAAACCCCATGTATACATCTGTTTGTCCAAATTTGACAAAATATGCCATTTTTAGACCACCATATTGAATCCGCCATTTTGAATTTTTAAAATCTGATTTCAGATTTATCATCAGCGACCTCAAAAACCCATGTATTTATCTGTTTGTCCGAATTTGACATAGTATAAAATGTTTAGTCCGCTATATTGAATCCACCATTTTGAATTTTCAAAATCTGTTTTCAGATTCGTAATCAGCGACCTCCAAAACATAGAAATAATATATTAACGTGATATTTGTATCAACGGTCTAATAGAGTTACTGAAAGGGTTAAGACTATTTGGGGGAAGATTGGGTGGTAGGGGGCACAGTTTTAGAAATACATACATATAAAATCAAGTGGCCTAAAACTTATGAAATATGATGCTCATGGCAATCCACAGTTTTTGAGAATCAGCACCAAATTTTGCACATATATTCTTTGGGCTCCCAGATATGTAATAGTATTTGTCGCCCATACGGAGGGGTGAGGAATAGA
>NC_046663.1:113361848-113370711 GCF_010883055.1 Belonocnema kinseyi
TTTTGACCAATCAGCGTAAAATTTCTCTCACTTATTCTTTGGTATATAAAGTCAAGTGGCCTAAAACTTATGATGCCTATGGCAATCCCCAGTTTTTAACAATCAGCAACAAATTTTGCACACATATACTTTGGGCTCCCAGACATGTCGTAAGATTATTTTTGAGGGCATACTGAGGGGTGGTACAGACAGGGGACGCAGCCACAGTTTTTGACCAATCGGCGTAAGATTTTTCACACTTATTCTTTGGTTTCCCGGACAGGTCGTAAGAGTATTGGGGGGGAGGGGGGCGAGATGGAGTGGAAAGGGGCACAGTTTTTGGAATATATAAAATCAAGTGGCCTTAAACGTATGATTTCTATGACAGTCTACAGTTTTTGACGATCGGCACCAAGTTTTGCACACATATTCTTTGGGTTCCCAGACACTTCGTAAGAGTATGGGGGTGGCTCAACGTAAGAGTATGGGGGTGGCTCAACACTCTGTCGCGTTGAGTTTTGACTTGAATACGAGTTATATGATTTAAAATTCAGAAACTCCTTTTTCATTTTATGTTTTTCAGTTTTTATTTCTTTTTTTCGCATTTAGACTTTTCTTTCAGCTTTGTACAAATTTCACATGTGAATTAGAATTTGTAGAAACTGAATTCAGCAACTTAGATACAGCTTTTATAATTAAAATTATAAAAATACAGTTTTCATGTTCTGTATTCAAGTGTTTATTTCTATTTTACTTTCTCATCGTTTTTTCCAAATTTAGTTCAAATTTCACTATCGACTTCGCATTTTCAAACCGAAATTCTACTATAAATACTTAAAATTGTATGTTAATTCCATTTCAGTATTTTCATGTTCAAAGTTAACATCAAGAGAAAAAACATGTAAGTAACATCGAATGCAATAAAAAAATTGACTTTGCAATGCGTAGCCCATTCATAAGAGAAGTTATTCTTAAGTAATAAAAAGTTCTTTATGATGTTTGTACGTATTTTTGTGTAACCTTATATAAATTTAATTGTATTTCCGTTTGTTTTTTATATATAGTATTAATTTGAGCGATCGTTCAGGACACGGCTAGTTAAATAATAAAATTATAATAATTATTATTAATTAGAAAGATATTACATAAATAAAGTTTTGTTCCATGCATTTGATCCATTTCCCCCCTTCAGCTTTTAACGAAGTGAAGTTAGGTGATGATTGAAGTGAAAATGCCTAATTAAGTACAATCTCTATACGAGTATCGTCAGAATTTGAAAATTTATGATCAAAAGGTAATTTCTATTCGTGTACCAATTTTGAATTATGTCGATGAAAAAAGTTTTTTTTTCTTCAGTCTCACATATTTATTTGTAATGGCCTGGAAATGTAGATGGTTAGAAGCATACATTTCATGCATAAGCTTTTTGTGTATTTCTTTACATAAAATGTTTTA
Organism: Belonocnema kinseyi; assembly: GCF_010883055.1. Classification (NCBI taxonomy): domain Eukaryota; kingdom Metazoa; phylum Arthropoda; class Insecta; order Hymenoptera; family Cynipidae; genus Belonocnema; species Belonocnema kinseyi. Next base: position 113,363,283 of record NC_046663.1, read on the forward strand.
TCAGAAAATAATGATATTTCTTGCAATCTTTCTTAAACATTTTGGTTTCCATTTTGAAAAAGATTAGTTTCTTATTGTTAGTCCTATATAAAAATTTCAATACTAAAAATATATAATTTAGCACTCGGAAATTTTAACGATTGACAATAGATTAAAAAGTCATTCAACTATTGGGGCGTCCAACTTGAAATATTTCAGTTTTTAACAATTTGAAACTAATACAAATTTGAATGCTTCAATTGCGAATTGTTTGATGCTAATACTTGATTGGATTAAAATTGTCTGACCATTCAAAATAAATATTCAAATAGTGCTTAATTTTCACTAAATACATGGAATAGTCTTCATATAGTTATATCTTAATTTTATTTCAACGTTAATTACTTCATTAATAATCATTGTTCAATAGAATTATCGCAGGGGCGGCGGAACATGTATGGTATATATGGAGTACTCCATACATGGGGTGAAACTGTTCCGCCGACCCTGATTTTTCAATTAATTTTTTCTTTTAATTTTAGAATTTGCAGTTAACCGAAGTGAATATTAGTTTGTATATCAAAATCGTTTAATTTCAAACACTTAACTATTAACTGTTTTTAAAAAATTATTCAAAAGAAATTTATTTTAAAAAATCTGCCCGCTACGCGGGCATATTCTAGTCGCGAGCTGCGCGCGCGGCTCATTTTGCTCGCAAGTTTGAGCGCACCTAGGGCGGACGACGGTTGAATCTCGCGTTTCGCGCTCGAACATAATTACACCTCGCGCTTCGCGCTCAGATATTTTTTCTTTGCATTTGGAATGCTTGAAAAAAACTTTATCAAAAAGATCTCTTTTAGATGGCAGTATTTATATGCGTCTTCATATTCTGAATTGTCTATTTCATTAAGTATAGTAAAGATTAAGTTTCTCAAAGCTCTATAGGCTTTGAGGTACACATTCTCATCGTGATACTCGCGCTGCGCGCTTGATTTACGACAGACATTTGTAAATAGGTTTTGTTGGATTTTTTTCTCCTTACTTTCCATTATTTTTTGTGCAATCAAAATTTGAATTTTCGATTTTTGAAGAAAATCCAAAAATTGGTTATAATAATCTTGTAGGGCTTTCAAAAAGAAATGTTTTTCTTTTCTTGACTTTTTTTCATGTCGTGCGTTTTTCGGCTTCAAATTTTGATTTTCGGTTGATTACAAAATTTTTGAAAACGCTATAACTCTGAGAATTTTGAATTTTCTTTTTATAGAAAAAAGTCATAAGGATAAATTGTTTGTTCTTTTCAATTTTATAAATATCCGTACATAGAATTTTCAAATTCTGAAAAAAGTGTTCTCAAAAATTTTCAAAATGCGCGCACTTTTTGAATTTTTATCAAAAATGGCTGGTTCATGAACTCGTCCTTTCTTTTAGGACCTAAAAAAATTGTACCAAAGATGAATTTGAATCGTTAATTTTTTCGAGAGTTATCGTGTTTACGGACGGACGGCCGGACGGATGAGAATGTAAAAATGAAAAATTAGGAATTAAAACTGAAAACTGGCCATATATGTATAACATTTGAAAATTTGAAAATATCTAAAGTGATACAAAAGATTTTTCTACTAAGTCTTTGTTAAATTTCCATTAATTTTAAGTTTATGTTGTCAAGATTAGGGTCAAAATATTCATTCAATAGTAGAAAAAATTTTAATAGTTTTTCGCTCGGTAAAAAAGGGTGTTTATTGCAAAATTCCGCGATGTGGAGCCACCTGCAATAAACACGAAGAGATCGAGGTTGAGGACTTGGGGTTCGTAACTCCATCATTACAGCAGCATGTGTAGATAAATCTAATGTTTTCGTCGAACCACATTGAAGCACGTACATGTAATTAATATAGCAGTGCTCGCAATATGCTTTGGAGTCTGATTAACTTTGTATACAAAGGTGCTGGGCAAGCTTTAAACAAGTGGATATACGGACAGGTACGTTCTAATTTTTCTCTTCAACTTTTCTGTCACTGATGTTCCAAATCGTGAAGATTCTGTCCTCGTTTGTTATTCGATAACCGGTTATCGAAGCTGTAGAATTCGAAACTGTCAATCTTAGAAAGTACGTATAAAATACTCGACCAAAGTTAAATCCTAAGTTTCAATAGTGCATTAAACTACAAATACGCTAAAAACTCATAAATTCTGCGTTTTTTAGCGAAACGTTTAGGTTAGATTGACTTAAAACGCGGGAATCTATTCTTTCGTATTTCTTTGTGAGGAACGGTGTTTTCAAGGTCATTTTTTCAAGTCAGGTATACAGTACGTTATTCTATTTATATAATTTAAGGGTAGAGGACCAAGACTCAAGAATATTTCATATACTTTGAATTTATTTGCTTTAGGTGAAAAATCAACGTGTTTTGGAAAATATAAGTTTTTCGCTTTAGTAGTAGTATAACTAGACTTTTTAAAATGTTATACTTTGAAAGCTGGTATATATTTAAGTTGGTGATATTTTCTTTTATGTTATGGATTTGCGTAATCGATTATTATCTCTATTCTCACCGGACACGTGTTTGATGGATAAATTGAATTTGCCGCCTTTTACAGGCCGGAAATATAGTATCGTATTTCTTGACTCCTTTCGGGTGTATCTACTTGGTTTTATTCGGTCAATATCGCAGTTTCAGTTTGTTGGTTATTTTTTTGATCGCATTCTTATTTAATATGCTATATATTTTTTTCGTTGCTCCATGTACTGAAATTTAAGTACAAGTTGCTATTTTTTCTGCACAAATAACGAGAGCGGGAAAAGTGGCTGTTTTTACAAAAATTTCGGTACGTATAGCCATTTATAGCTGCATTTTTTCTGTACGCGCAGACACTTCCATATATTTATTGATGTTTTTATGTTTTGCAGTTGCTAAAAAAATATGGGTTTTATTGGCTTTTTCTATAATTCTGGAATCATATTTATTCTAAGGGAGTGTAGAGAAACCGTGTTTACCATAACAGGACGCAACATTGCATCTATATATATTGATGCAATGATGCATACCAATATTACGGTAACATCGGCGTGCAATATTACAGCATTGTAATCATAGAAACCGAAATTGGAACTATTTTATATTGATGAACGCCTTCATTTTGCAGGTTAGCAAAATTTGCTTTGCCGATAACTTATGTTTTCAAAAATCAATTTTAAAATCTATAAAAATGACAAAAGAATTTTATCAGGCATTTGAGGCTTTTCTCCTGGTAAAAATGGATTAGAAAAAAATTGATACATTTTGAAAATCACAATTGTAACATTTTTTGTAAAGTTTATTGTATTTGCATTTATGATTACCCAGACTTATTAAATCATCAATCCACACCAAATGAATTATATTTTTTTTTAGGGTCCCAATTTGGGTGGGCTGTTCAAAGAACATCAACTTCTAACAATGACGGTGTACTTTGATGTTTTTTTTTCTTCTAAATCATAAAAAAACATTAATGTTTAAGTGTGAGATAAATTGTAGAATATTAGGTTAAAGTTTTAATACAGAATATCTCTCTTAATTAATAGAGATAAGTACTTTTAAATATAGGTCTCTGAATTCATCTTGATTTCATTTATTGTTTAGACGATTTATAAACAACAATAATCTTCACGTACAATAGTATGGAAAGTATATCAAGTGAAGTATTTTTTATCAAATATACTAATACATACGTATTCCTCTTGTAAATATTTAAAATTGTCTCTAAAATCAAACAAATAATATATATTGAATACCCTGAAAATAAGTAATAACTTTAAAAATATTGATGTAAGTGAAAATTGCAACGCATAGAAATTATGCAGATTTATAAGATGCCTACGAGTGTTTTTGGTTGAATTTAATGGAAAAAATTAATTAGTATATTTTCCATATGGTGGGTAATATGTTAAAGAGTATTGTCGGTTTGTAGTCTTCTCAAATTATAGAGGAAACCAAGACGAATTTACAAACCTACAAATCACTTTTCTTTACTAATTTGAGCAACATTCTCTGTAAAAGCCTTAACTCTCTTTGGGGAGCACTAAATAAACTCTGATTTGTCTCAAATATATACAGTAATTTTTTTAGCGCTTAGAACAAAAAAAGAAAAACATAAAAGTGCACCTTAACTTCTTTCAATTTCATGTTTTTTAAACACTAATACGCTACTTTTCGCTCGAGTTTTGCACATAGTTCTAACTTCGATTTCCATCGTCTGGTTTTTTCGACCCAACCTACATACATTCATCACGTCGTCGAGGATGTTTGACTACTAAAATAGTAGCATTTTAGCATGTCACTAATGACCCAACGTGTATCTCATGTGCGGTTTTGTTTTTTGAAATCTATGGTGTTTCTGTGAGTGCAATGAACTTGAGAATTTTACACTATCGCGTCATTTTTTATTAAACTTGATTGAATTAGTAACTATTTTGATTAATCTAATTACTAATTTTCTACTATTCTTCAATCGACAACGCACTTTTTTTGCCGGCATGATTTTTTTTAACATTAGTTGAATAATATTATATTTTACTTTATTTTAACGACACAATTAAACAAATTAACTGAAAAATACAGGTAAACTGTCGTTTGGACATCGTTTAGTTATATTTGGAAACCAATTTTTCTCAATTGGATAACTAAACTAAAAAAAAAATATTGTTTTTTGAACTTTACAAAATGACGAGGCATTTTTAACCGAAAACCATAATGAGGTTAAAGTAAAGAATTAGGTTATATATATTTATCTATTAATGAAGATTACGAATTTGCTGCACTATCAATGAGAAAATAAAAATTTTCAAATAAGTAATTTTGTTTCATGATAAGATTTGTCTCTGTATTTTTCTAAAAATTATTGATGAAATTACCATTTTGACTCTAAATGTTGTTTTCTTTATCATTAGGAAACAATTTAGTTCCTAAATTTGGTACCATACTGTAATTTGCGGGTACGGGGAAAAATTGTGTGTACCTGTGACCAAAAAAATACCAGTACCGGCACCAACAATATTATCTCTGAAAATATTCAAAATAATTTAGGTTTTATTTTAAACGATTATATTTAATTTTTTATCGAAAATATGTCTAGAAATACTCTGGAATATATTAATACAATTTTTTTGAATTTTTCAAGAATTAAAAATTCTTGTAGAAGCTTTTTATGAATTTTGAAACGTTTCAATAAAATAAACAAATTTTCTTTAGAGGAGGGGGGTACAGGTTTGCACTTTCAAAAAATCGATTTTTTGTTTGTTTGTCTTTTCTTATTTTTAAACATTTCAAGAATATACTCCAAAAATTGTAAGTCGATCTGAGCAAAACTCTCGAAGTTATTGTTTAGTTAGTCCCATGTCCTCCAGCACTACAGCTCTGACAGCTGCGGGCTTCTAAAAGTTTAAACGCGTTTTTCTCAAAACTACTTTTTCAAAGTCCATGTTCACTGCCATTTCAAAACTACTTTACCGATTCAATTCAAACTGGGTACACATTTTCTACATATAAAATACCTACCCCAACGTTTAGTTGAAACATTTTTTTCACGTTAAGGGTGTTTCTCACCCGCAAAATGGTGGAATTTTTCGTGGAAAATAGCAGATTGCACTTTAGATGACCACCAAAAATTTTTAAATGCAACAAAAAAAATAATCAGAGAACATTGGGGGGAGGATTTGATACTTTGACTAAATTTAAATGGTTTTTGATTTCCAACTATTTCCGACCGAGATACAGTGAACACCGCGAATTGCTTTTTTCCAAGACGTTCTCGGACAATCTCTGTCACCGGCTTGTTTTTAAATATTTTCAAATCAAAAAATTACAGAATATTGCCAAAAGTATACTTAATAATGTAAAAAAAGTTTAAATACATTTGCTCAATCCATTCTCTTAAAAAAATTCGCAAAAAGAGTGTTTTTTTACGCTGGACCCCCCCCCCATTCCTGGAATATTTTCAAATGATTTTTTATTTTGAAAAATTAATTTTAAACGAAAATTTAGAAAGAGCTGTACAAATTTTAAAAATGAATCATTTTAAAAGATATGTAAAAGTTTTTAAAAAGTTTTCCAAATAATTTAAAATTTGAAAAGTTTTTAATGAATTTAAAACTTAATCCAGATATTTAAAGAATTCGAAATAAAATCTGGAACCTTTTTGGGAGTTTGAATGGTTTCGAAATAGGCTGCATGTATACATTTTTCGTTCTGGAAAAATGTTAAATGATTTTAAAAAAAAATTAATTTTAAGGTAATATTTAAAGGGTTGAGTATATTCGTACCATCGGATGTACACAATCTTGCAAAATGATTGGTCGAGCTGATAAGGGGGGACAGTGTGGGGACGGTGGACAAAATTGTTACCAATCATGGTACTGTATACTGCCCGGTGGCCGTACGAATAGCCGCTTCGTCTTTTTAAAGATTTTCAAAACACTTCAAAAGATTTCCAAAATTATCCAAAAAAAAGAATCTGAAATTTTTTCAGGCAATTGTATTTCTAATATATATAATATAAAATATTTTTAAACTGAAAGATAGTTATTTGAACATTTTATTTTGTATTAAAAAATATCTAGAATTTTCCCATGTTAATCAAATGGGAGTTTGAAGTGTCCGGTGGCATGTGTAAATATTTGAATTTCGGAAGAAAATACAGATTTATTTCCTCCATAAATGAAAACTTTGGTTAGGGGAACTTTCCCTGTAGCGCAAAGGGTCAACAATATTTATACATCTAATATTTTAATAAACATAGGTTTCTTTCCTATTTTCCACTGCTGCGCTTTTGAAATTATAATCCTGAGTCCAAATCTTCCCAAAACGCGCAGTGTACACGCGTCACTCTGGGAATAATTAATACTTCAGGGTTGTTATAAAGGGATGATATGAATTTTTTACGGAATTTTTCACTAAGATTGGTTAAAATATGATTAATTAAACCTGAATAAAGAAAATAATTTTATTAGTTGATGTTACTTCGATTTATATTTATATTCCTCCAAATGTATTATCTAGTTGGCATTTTTTCGTAAGTGTCGAGTTGAATATTTTGGAAAGTCAGTTTTTTTTGTTCTTTTTTTTTCGAATTCCACAAATTTTCAACTTAATATCTCAAGTCGGAAAAATGTATTACATGGCCTTAATCCTGATCTTTTAAAAATTTAAACACTTTTCTTTTTTCCGGGACTTTTTTTGTCAATTTTGACTTGTGAATCCAATCCAAAAGACTTGCGTTTAATTGTAAACAGATGGATTATTTTTCTTTTTCATTCGGTTTTTTTTTAATTGTTAAATTCGAGAAAGGGTCGAAGATTCGCGCAGATGTAAGGTAGAGTCCCGAGAATAAATTTCTGGGACACGAGAAATTGTTTTCTCCTGGCAAAAGCTTTTCTTTGTTTTTTTTCTCGAGAATGTTTTTTATATATTTATAT
>NC_046663.1:113370811-113412488 GCF_010883055.1 Belonocnema kinseyi
AATATAAATCGAAGGGCGAAATATCTATTAATAAAGAGATTTTTTGGACCAGTATGCCGACAATTTAAGATCTATTATTTAAAAATACTTTTAATTTGAGTAAAAAGTTGCAAATTAACTGATTAATTCGTAAGAGATAACGCCGTTCCGTGCTAACTGTGCTTACCCCTACCCCCGCCCCCGGTTAAACGCACACTATCAGAACCCGGAACTCTATATTTTTACATTCTCATCATTTATGATTGAGAAAGTATTAGAATTTTCGGAAATTTGATATCATAGTTTTTCAACGGATCTCCACGTTTTGAGACCACCTGAATCCGAAAATAAGGTTTTTACGATGACGTATGTCTGTCTGTCCGTCCGTAATCACGATAACTCTCGAAAAAATGAACGGATCAAATCAATCTTTCGCACACTTTTCTAAGGTCCTAAAAGAAAGGACGAGTTCGTTAACCAGCCATTTTTGATGAAAATTCAAAAAGTGAGCGCATTTTTAAAATTGTTGAGACCACTTTTTTCTGATTTTGAAATTTATATGTACGCACATTTATAGTATTGAAATGGACAAACAATTTATCCTAATGACTTTTTCCGATTAAAAGAAAATTCTCAGAGTTATAGCATTTTCAAAATTTTGTAAAACAACCGAAATTCAAAATTTTAACCCAAACAACGTAAATATTCTCGAGTTTTTTATTTTTATTTACAATCTGGTTTGTTGAAATATCAATTACAAAATTTTACATTGAAAGTGGAATTTTTAAGTTACAAATTTAACTCTTTGGTTAATGCAGCATCGTAATCAACAATTTTTTTTATATATTGAAAATTTTTTTCTGTGACTTAACATTTAACTATTTTATAGAAAAAATCTTTTTTTTAGTTTAAAAAAATGCCACAATTTTGTATAAAATTCAACTACGCGTCCAATCAAAAAGTGATTTATTAAAAATTTCTCATGATTAAAGCAAATACTACGCAACTCATAAAAAAAAAATTACAAATTTTTATGAATCATTTTTTTATTAGTTGCGTAGTATTTGCTTTAATCATGACAAATTTTTTATAAATCACTTTTTGATTGGACGCGTAATTGAATTTTATACAAAATTATAGCATTTTTTACATTCTCATCATTTATAATTGAGAAAGTATTAGAATTATAGGAAATTTGACATCATGCTTTTTCAACGGATCTCCATGTTTCAAGACCCCCTGAATCCGAAAATCAGGTTTTCACGATGGCGCCTGTCTGTCTGTCTGTCCGTCCGTAAACACGATAACTCTCGAAAAAATGAGCAAATCAAATCGATCTTTGGCACACTTATTTTAGGTCCGAAAAGAAAGGACGAGTTCGTGAACCAGCTATTTTTGATAAAAATTCAAAAAGTGAGCGCATTTTGAAAATTTTTGAGACCACTTTTTTCTGAATTTGAAAATTCTATGTATGGATATTTATAATATTAAAAAGAACAAACAATTTATCTTTATCACTTTTTTCGATAAAATGAAAATTCTCAGAGATATAGCGTTTTCAAAATCTTTTAAATCAACCGAAAATCAAAATTTGACGCCAAAAAACGCACGATATGAAAAAAAGTCAAGAGAAGAAAAACATTTCTTTTTGAAAACCCTACAAGATCATCATAACAATTTTTTGGATTTTCTTCAAAAATCAAAATTTTGATTGCACAAAAAATAATAAAAAATAAAAAATTCCATTTTATGGACAAACTATGTGGGATACGAAAAAAGATGAATTAACCGAAATTGTTATCCTAAAAAGGACCTACAATTTCGTTAAGGATCACTTCTTTATAGGACGAAAACTTTTTGTTTTATTCGTGAAAAAAAACATTGAAAAAAAAATAATAGAAAAATGTGTGGAAAAACGACGAAAGTTACGAGAAAAAAAAAAGATTTAACAAAACCTGTTTACAAATATCGGTCGGAAATCGAGCGCGCAGCGCGAGTGTCACGATGAGAATGTGTACCTGAAAGCCTACAGAGCTTTGAGAAACTTAATCTTTGACAATACTTAATTGAGTAGAAAATTCAGAGCATTAAGAGCATGTGATACAGTTTTCCCGGCTTTTTTCCACGAAAATGAACATTTTTTAAAACTGAATTCGGAGATGCTATAAAATATCATAACGGGCGTCCCCGGACTCATTTTCAAGGGATATAATAACAAAAAATGTATTGTGCTAAATCAAAATTTTCTGCATATGTAGTATTTTGAGGTAACGCCGTTTTTCATCTCTGCTTTTCCGATAATCTGGAAATTATTTATGAAATAAACTTTTTTAATTGCCTGCAAACAAGGTTAGTTCCGGGAGATTAGTTACTATGCTTATTTGTAAGTCCAAAGTTTTCAGCCAAAAATATTGTGTAGTTTGGAAGTAACGCTCGGGTGAATTGTAACACACATATCCTCGAAATATACACACACGTTGTTAGCAATATCAAAAATTTGTTGGTAAAAAAACACAAAAAAGTGTGTGGGGACGTCCGTTAGCATGTTCGCTATTATTTCCCAGATTTTGAAGGCAAAATATTTCTTATCCTAGGAAAAAAGCCGGGGGAATCTAACACTGAAAAAAATCGTTACTATTTCCTAAGCGCTATGCAAATTAATCACATTTTGCTAAATTAAAACTTTTTTGAATTAACCTGCTAAAAAAGTCTGTGGGGACGTCCGTTAGCATGTTCGCTATCATTTCCCAAATTTTTAAGACAAAATATTTATTATTCTAGAAAAAAAGCCGGCGGAACCTAAAACTGGTAAAATCAACAATTTTCTAAGTATCACAAATACTGTGATCTAAAAGAGATCTTTTTGATAAAGTTTTTTTCAAGCATTCCAAATGCAAAGAATAAATATCCGAGCGCGAAGCGAGCCGCGCGCGTAGCGCGCGATGAGACCATGCCCACGAAGCGGGCATATTTTTTTATTATCTTGGACCTCCTGAACATGAATCTGAAGAAAAAGTGCGTTATACTATTTATGCATGCTCAATGTTACCTACGTACTGCACTATTAGTAAAAATAGTAAAGTAACCTGAAAAGTATCGTACTGTATCTCTGATACCCGGTACATTTGCCTTAATCCGATACATTACGGTTATAAAAAGGAATATTCTGGAATCTGTAAATAGTCTCAGTTATTTACTTATTTGGATTACTACTGCACTCTCGCTCACATAAAAAACGCGGGAAAATTTGAACCCGGATGTTGGCAACGTGCATGCCGAAGGAAGTCGAAGCGAGCCGAAGTCATTGCGCATCGATCCAGTCTTGTCTCGTGTGACCTGTGTGTCGTTGTGTCACAATACTACTACTGTGTCGTAGCGGTTTCTTCGCGTTTTCGCGAAGTGTTTTTAATCTTTTTTGGCATCGAGCAAGCCTGGAATTTTTCTCCAAATGTAAGTACTCGACTTGCAATTGTTACAAGCCTCACCTGATTCCAATATCTCGGTCTTACCCGTCCAAAAGTCGCGCGTGCGTCACCGTACCTGATGCTTTCCTGTACCTTCAAGATGGCCGTCAGTCGACGCAATTTTCTATTCTTCCCGAGACCCGATCTCCAGACTGTTCCGTGTTTCTCGTCGTAACCCTTCCTCTCGGCCAACAGAAATGCAGGCAGCGAACTCCAGGAATCATTGACCACTCTTAAAAGCAACTACGTTTCTTAGCGTAGTTGTTGTTAAGCTTGGACGCTTCTTGTGTAGCATTGATTTTCCGTGGTCCAAAACGTGTTCCCGCGTTCGCCTAAAGTTTTCATTAAAGATTGCAGTCTTCAATTTCCTAATCAAGGTTTTTTTTTTAATTCCATTTTTATTTCGTATTCTTCGTAGTTTTTGAGGCGCGCTTTGCTGGGATTCGTTGCTGACACCTTGTGTCCGAATGTGCATGTAATATATTTGATGGGTGTTCCTCTTAATAATTTAGATTTCACACGTTTATTATGCAGTAAGCATTTTTTTGTTTCTTCGAATTATGGTTACATATGTGTCAAAAAGTGAAAGGAAATGCAATTTCAGTTGTGAATATAGGAATTGCTTTATTTAATTAATATTGTCCTAGTTTTGTAGGTCGCAATTTACATGCATATGAGTGCATTTTGTGGATTTCTATTTGGTACATTGCCCTTTTTCCAGTTATTTGATGTAAAACATCTTTCTGGATTCATGTATATTATATTCGATTATACTCCGATTTTTTAAATTATTTTTTATTGAGTTTATGCTTAAATTTTAATTATCTCAATACTACTTTCATATAATTTTTTGACTTAACATCGAAATAACGTCTATTGCGTATTACGATCATTTACATTTCTTATTATTTTCGAGTTCTTAATTAATAATTAATATTCATAATACATATAGTTTATTTAAATTATATGTTTTTGACAGATGAAAAAGAAACTTCTAGTACTGAAAAACAACATAGTCCCAATGCGCATGCTTTGTTGTAGTCTCAGTCAGGGCCGTGTAAAAATGTTTCTAAAGACAGAAACAAAATTAGTTTTTTGTTTATTTTTAATTTGAGTCGAATACAGTTTTTTGCTATTAGTCTTGTTAAGAACGGAATCTTTAAATTTGTAAACAAGCGCTGTTATTAATATTGTCATAATTATTTTTTTTAAGTGGAGCGCACATTGAAGAAGAAATAAAGAATATGTTTTTTATTGTATGAAATCAAAGAAATTCACATTTTTTCGTGCTTACAAACAATTAAAATTTACACTTAATTGTTTTAAAGCTTATACTGCTGACGAAAGGTGTTAATTCATTTCCTTCGATCGTTTACCACTTCATACCTCTCTTCTTTGACGAATATGTCTCCATAAACTGCATCTACGACTTCGTAAGCGAAATCATTTGAAAGTCTAGGAAATTTTGCGTTAAAACATCGAGTCAAAAAATATTTAGTTTCATTAAAGTTTTTTTTCCCAAACGTAAACTTTTGTAAAAATTTGATTTCGTAAAAATTTGATTTTGGAAAAATCCTGAAATCGTACTCTTAAATACAGTTTAAATGTGTTCAAAACTTTAGTTGCTTCAGAAGTTTTCGATAAATACATTTCGATCCCCTTTTCTTTAATCTTATAAGCCATCAGTCCAATTTTATTTTGAATTGGGTACAAGGCAACAAAATGCAGGATACTGCAAGAAATAAATGATAAGATTAAATAAACGTCAATAATAAAGACAACTGCCTAGAGCTTTCAATGTCTTAAGTTCGTTAAAATTCGTTAAACGCAGAGCAAATATTTTCATTGTGCCCAGACGTCCTAGATACTTCGTAATGTTTGTTTGTAGTTGTACAAATAGATGTTTTTTAAAACTATAAAATCACTTTTTTTATTTCAGAATCTTTTCATTAAAGTTCTCCATTTGAAAAACGTATTATTTCAGTGAATATTTTTTATACGTTTTTTTGGAATTCGCTACCATAAATGTCTTGTTTATTTCTGAAGAATATTGAATAAATATTTAAAAATGGGTTTCTAATAGTAGTAGAAATATTCTTTTAAATTGCACAATCTTATTCAATTATAAAATGCTGACATTCATTTTTCTTGACTTTTTTTTTTTGCTATTACTAAATATCTAGGTCACGGCTAGATCAAGAATTAGATAAAATTTTTATTTGACATGGTTTAAGAATTGTTCTTATAAGTTTTTAAAAAGCATATCATTGTTTTCATTTTCTTCTCCCGAATTGCACAACTTAGATTTGGAAACATTCAAAATATAATTTATAAAATGGTAAGCCTTTAGGAATGCAAAATTTGTAGCAGCAACGTTCAAAGTATGAATAGTTTTAAGCATACATTGTTTTGATATTCAACATATTGTAATAAAAATGTTTAAAGCTGAACTATTTGTAATTAAAAAGATATGAAATTTTAAATACACCGAACTGTCGCTTTCAGCCTTCCTATATCTGCTGGCTCCCGTAGTTTCTCAGAAGAGCAGGACTAAAGCAGTCACTGTTTACGTTTCTGTCCCCCCGAAGTCAGTACAAGGTTATGTGAAGGCAACCCCCGACACTTGACAGAAACCGAGAGTTTGGTGTACGTTAATTTTGTACTATTTTAGGTTGAACAATGTTATATTCAAAATTATATTGTAAATTAAGAATTGAATACAAGAAGTATAGATTTCTGCATTTTCGTTCAAAATGAGGTTTTATCTATGGATATTCGAGTTAGAAATATTTCTTCCCCCCCCCCCCCACACACAGATTTTATATATATATATAAATGGAGAGAATCATTTTCCTAATAAATACTAAAATTGTTCTTTTTGTATCCACAATTTAAGTATCTGTCAAAGCTATAGATTACACCGTAATCTAAAGCAGCATTTTGTTTTACAAATTTTTTAATTAATAGGTTAGGTAGAAAGATAATTTGAGATTCATTTCACAATTGACAGTCGGTTTCGTTCTCGGTGATTAGAAACTCTCTTACGTGTCATCTTCCCAATCGTAATGGGTTGTAAGTCATCTTTGATTATTATCGTTCTTTTACGATACGAATACCCACCTTTTGCAGAGCGTGTTGAGCCGATGTCCTCGTCTTCGTTTTTGAAAGAGAGTGACGTACAACAAGCATCGACTTCACGCTCCTGGATTTCATCCGTCTTCGATTTTATTTGGGATCAAGTGAGCTACTTGCGTCCTTCAAAAGTAAGTACTTCTCTGATTGGCTCCCAGTACAAAAAGCACGGATTTGATTGTTGGTTGTGTATCGTTCCTAGTACAAGACTGCCTGCCACGGGTCGCTATTCGTCGTTAAATATTTTCTCTTACTTTAGAGGAATGATGCGAACTTTTTTTTTACTAAAGAAAGTCATGTATATAATTTAGATTAGAAAGGCAAACCGTTTCGGTCACCTCTTATTTTTCTTAATCATTTTATAAGTATCAATTGATTTATGTTTTTCTTTTAGATGCATATTAGTCGAAACTCTTTCCTTGAACGTCGAGTTATTATTCTACACTCGTAGTTATTCAAATTTCGATTACGTGGATTTTAGTTATGCTGTATGATTGTAATATTGTATGAATTAGAAATATTATAAAGAAGCATTATGCACATTGGCTTTAAGTATTGCGAACAGTAAGTTACTCTCTATTATTTAGTTACATGATTTTATTTAGCAACTTGCAGTTTTTAAATAAAGTATAGGTTTACAGGTATAGGAATCTATTTGGAAATTTCAAATGTACAATTTATATTATATTTTCGATTCTGAAAGGCGGGAATTCGTCAATCTTGAATTTATCCTGCAAATATTCACTTTCTTTCTGATATGTAATTTTGTATTAATATGGGAGTATTACAATAATTTATTACTTGCAGATGCCACGCAGCAGAAGACATCATCGTTCGCGCAGTCACTCAAGATCGAGGTCGAACTCTGGTTCTCCGCAATTCGAAAACAAGCGCAGGCGAATTGATTATGAGAGTCCGCAAAGCAAGGGTACATACAGGTAAGACATCAAATTTCATTTATAGTTTAGATGAGTAACAAAGTCAGATTGTCATTTTACCCTCAAGGGTTCTTTAAAAAATGTCTTAATTCGCAGATAGGTGATAGCGATTCTTTTTTTATTTCAACCACATTGAGTATTCTCGATTCTGTATATATATCTCACGGTCGTGAGACGTGGTTGTGGCTGAAATTTTTCCGTGATTTCGTTGGGCGCGGGTGCAATTTTCCAGATTAGCACCCGCTCCCGGCGAAATCCTGCGGTTGTCCTTATGACAAATTTTTAATTATATATATATTTGGAGTCGTGTGTAATGGTTCTAATAGATTAAGAGTTTTTAGAAGTTTTTTTAATGTTGAGAAATCGTATATTACAAATAGCTTGGAAATAAAAAATGAATTACAAATTGTAAATAAAAAAAACTTTAAATATAGAAATGAAGAAATGTTAAATAATTTACATGGGGTATCAAGTATAGAATGAAACTGTGTGATATGTAGTTTCGCCGAAATTATCATAGTCATTGCAGAATAGATCGCCTGTTCTAATAGCGCGGAAGGTTCCACGGACGTTTAAAATGCCTGCTGCTTGTCAGCTTTTCACTTGCACCTAAAGCGTGCTTACCATTTTTATTACTTTTAAAAACAAATATTTCGAAACTGTAAGCAGTAAGTAAAAATAGATGTCATTTTTGTGTTCTGAGTATCGCGGATACTACTACACTGTAATATGATACGCATATTATAAACTGTCATCGATTTTTACCAATTTTTTACGGTTTATGCGATATTTATTGATAATAATAACGATAATTGTGAATCCTCTTTAGAACGATCCTAAACTGTTCTAGAGAAGCGAACATTTTACACGTTCCGAAGGTACCCGTTGAGCGTTCCACTAACATTACGTGCTTATAGGGTGGTAGCCGTTCCAATCTTTTTCCAACAAAATTTGTTAACAATATATATGGTTTCTGGGTGTTATGAAAATTAAATTTTCCCATTTATTTAAACTGAAATCTTCTTATTTTCACGAAAATCGTTTTTAAATTTTGATGAGTTGGGTGAAATATTTTTAAATATAAATATTGTTTTCAATATTTAATATTATTTAATTCATTGATAAATTAATACAGATCTTTAAATAAATACGCGATATGAAGAGAATTGAAATGCTCATTTGAGCGTGACTTAAATATTCAAGGCACAGCTTTGAACTAATAAGTGCGTAATTAATTCTTTAAATATCTGAAATAATTTATTAATTTTAGGGATACAATTTTCATATGAATGTGAATTTAATATATTGGAGAGAGTAATACGAGAAAAGTCTGCGTTTAAATGTATGTACCAAATTTGGTGTTTTTGCTTTATTTTTTGTCCTTTTTTAATATTGAAAACAATATTTGAATTAAAAATATTGTTATTTCATCGAAATATCATTGTTGAGTCGCTGTAGGGTTTTTAGATCATTAAATTATTGTGTGTGTGTGTGTTTTTTTTTTGCGTAAATAATATATGTATATTTTTGTTTGAAAATAGTTCGCAAAGGCTATCAGACTATCTATTCTTGAATGAGCCTATCGTAAAAAAATAGGACTGATAAATGCGAGAATTACGTTGTGTAAGTCTTTTATTTTAGCTTTCAAAACTTACATTTTTATGCAATTACATTTTTTTGAAAATGCTGTTCAGACTTTCGAGAAGCTTTTCGTATCAGGCGAGCCGAAAGTTTGGTTACTGTCTCGTACTATAAAAACACTTTGATGCATCTTTGCAATTTCACAGAATTTTATTCAAATTCTTTGAGGATAAATTTCATTTGTACATTCTTTTTCAAACTTAATTTGAATTATATGAGCCTGTTTTAGCAACCAACTGTGCTTCAGGTTCTTTTAGAAATCAGAACTTCTCAACAATTTGTTTGAAAGATGTAGGGTTGAATATCACGATGTATTTTGTAAAAATATGAACTTTCATTTCTAGCAACAATTACAGTTTATTTTATTCTGAACGCAATTGGATAATAATATAACTGAAAAGTTTCAATTTTTGACAAATTAAATTAGATTCTCGCACTCTTGAAAATAAATCAAATTTAAATATGTAGAACATGAGTGCAAATAATTTAAAGTAGTAACCTCTTACAACTGCAGAATACTTTATGTCTGGTTCTGTTCTTATACGGTTGTAATTTGTTTTCTGTTCGTATACAATTCTAAGTCATTTGTAGCAAATTTTTCAGGAGAGCCGAATAAAATCTACAGTGTTTTTAAAATTCAGAAATATGTTACAAAGTATTGAAAATGGTATTTATAAATAGCCTAAATTTTTACATCAATACTGTTAACAAACATTTGCCAATAAACATGTATATATTAATAAGCATATTATAATTACGCAATGACTTCCCCATGGTAAATCATTTTGTTTGTTATTTCAAGGAATTAATAGAATAAACACTACAATTGTCTAGAAGTAGCATTACAAGTGATAAGAAACCTTTTTTATTTAAATATTGACAGATTTATAAATATTGAATTAATTTAGTAAGTTTTTCTCTACCCATTTGTAGGTTATGTCATTATTTTCGCCAATGTACTAAACGTAAAAAAAATGCAGTAGAAAATAAATAAAAACGGAATTAAGATTAGTGAGATTTATTTTTCGAGTAAAGAAAAAAATTTTAAGCACTTCACATGCGGAAGGAACACCTACCCAGCCCCCTGGCTCTTCCTATCCAGCCTATGCTTTAGAAGTGACGTGAGAGTTGACCCGCGGCCACGGTGGCGCTGATTGTTCATTGGGCCGAGATTCATTCAAATGCATGGGAAAAACGTAAAAATTCAATTTTTATATAGTAAAAAAGATTTTATCAAATGTTCTTCTGCAGTACGCTGATCATGGAAGCTTCTTATATTTTTCAAATCATAATTAATTATGAAAAAAATGCAAGTTGCTCGAGTTTTATACGAAAATTCGGTTTACTTTTTGGCGGCCAGTTCAAATAGAAGTTCTGTCATCTCTATGTAAATGTTGATGTTATTATTTATTGTATTGATTAAAGTGAATAATTATATTAATATTACATGATATGATTATTTATTAATAATAATTGAACATTAAAAATACTTTTTAAAATATTGTTTTGCGTTACAAACGCAAAAAATATGGAATTATACATAGCCTAAGAACGAACTACTATACGAATTCATTTTTCCTTTATGTTTAATCATTGATTTGTTAATATTGCTAAAAAGTAAGGCTTTTCACGGTCGATGAAATTGAAATGCTTTGATGGAAAATAAAGTACTTGAAAATGATTGTCAGTTTTATCATCCTTTTTTTTAATTTTGGAGTGAAATAGAATTTATTGTTTTAGTTATGGAGTTTCTATTTTTCAACTAAGTCTTTTTGTTGCTGTTTCTGTAAAAATTGGCATAAGAAAGGGACATTTAAAAAAGTATAACAATGATGAAACATTGATAAAAGTGCTTTATAAATCGCTAAATATATAAAGAACAGTTTATAATATGATGGCACAGTTTTTATAATTTTATTAATCATTTTATTTTGAATATAATATACAACAAAAATTCAGGCAAAAAAGGAAGTCGATAAAAGTTTTCAATTTTATTATGATTTTGATCTTTCAGTATTGGTGTAAATTGGAAATCGTTCTTACTATAGTTTCAAATTTCAAAAACATTTGCACAAGCAATATTTAGGAAAATGAATAGTCTTAAATAATTGTTTATTATCGTTTTAAATTTCATGACGAACGTTAAAAAAAGTACAATTTTCATAATTCGTCTATAATTATAAGTAAATTTAAACGGCTTTCTTTAAGAAAAGGAAAATTCAAATATAAATTTAAATAATACTTTTTGTGCTATATTAATATAAAAATTAATAAAAATACAACCGACTACCTTTTTTGTCTCCATTTTTTATATTGGAAAAATTAATTTTTTAAGTATATATACTCTAAAAAATCATTTTTCCAATACAAAACAATGGAAAAACATTTATATATTTATTTATTTATATATATATAAACTCTCCAATATAAGGTCATCGGGGTCGAAATGCTTATGACAGATTGCATCCCCCGCGTTTAGTTTGATTTCATCGCGAAAAATCGCTATTTGCCGCAGTCTTATTTTTTCATCCTTAGGCCCAATAATATATTTACATGTTTAGTGCCTGACTGCTTGTAACTGTATCCACATTTGCACCCGACAATCTCACATTTCACCATTTTTTTAAACAAATTTTTGTTTACTGGATGTCAAACTCTTGTACTTTCCCGTTATTACAAGTGAAAATACTTAAAACCGTCTTTTTTAAACTAAAAGTGTAAATATTTACATTATCACATGCATTTGAGCAGCTAGTCGCCCCAATGTACAGCCAGCGCCACCGTGGCCGCTGTCAACATTTCCGTCATTTTGAACTCATGCCAGGGGGCTGCATCTATCGAGCATTAACCTCAAATTCTCGAGGCAACGCGTGATCATGCGTAATCACGTGGTAATTTTAACTCACAGGGTAGCCAACTCGTGTGTCTATCTCATATTTAAAAATATTTAGTATCAGGGTTATGAAAATACACACACTAAACTTCAATATTGAAAAAGTTGTAAAATTTAATTTTTAAATATAATTTATCGTACTGAAAACCTAAATCTTCGCATTTTTGACACTGCTTTCAATCATTATTCCGTACATATATGTTTGCAGCCCTTCTAAATTTCTTGACTTGAGTTGGAGCAGGCTAGATGTGAAATTGAAAAAGTAACAAATTTAGTTGTTTTTTTTAAATTATATTCTCCTTTAATAATGCACGGAATTGTACCATATTTTACCAGGCGACGCAAAATGATCTATTTCTTCATGTTAACATAAAAACTCAAAATTGGAAAAAATAACCTAGAGTGGTATACGAGCAGCACACGAATTGATGCTGTGTACACAGGGCTGCCATACAGTCACTTTTAGTTACTTTATTTTTTCAATTCACTTTTTTAAAGAAACAGGCACTTAGAAGTCACTTTCCTAAATGAAAATATAATTTTAGAGTTTTTATACCTTTTAGACTCCCCTTCATTCTCATTATTACTGATAATTAAACTCTCCTTTTTATCTACTTTGCTGTTACTCTTTGAGCTGCTATCGATTCTGGGAATTGTGACCTTGGTATTCACCCCCCAATTATTTAGCACTGGAATTTCATCTAAACTTGTCATAGCAATCCGATCGAATATATTTGTAATTAAATCTAAATTTTGGAGTTAATAAGTAACTACGGGCATAAAGTGGGACGATGGTCGTGGGGGCTAAAGCGTAGGCTTTGGACCCACTCCTTCGGCTTGCGGGTTCGATTCCCGCCTCGCACTCTGGAAGAGTCTCGGTGGCCCATGCGGTGAACACTAGCCTAGCAAGGGAGTTGTTCATCTCCGGAGAGTCGTGGGACCGGTACCTCTAGAGAAAAAGGTTTTCTCTAAGTACTTAAGGCTGTTGCTCTTGGTGGTTCGGAACCCACCTTAAACTGTAGGTCCCCCTTCCACCACCAAGTAAGTGTGTGGAGGGTGTGTAAAGGAATAAAGAAGGTGTAAGAAAAATGTAAACCCTTAGGGGACACATTAGAAGCTTCCACTGAACTACGGGCATAACAGGCATCTTTTTGTGTGAACATTAGTCAGCTTTTAGCTCAAATTAGTCACTTTTTAAAAGTACATTAGTCTGTTGCAGCCCTGTGTATACGGACTGAATTAAAACTGGAGCTCTATAGTGGAGCCGTCAATATAATTGTATGAGTTTTAAGCTAATTTATTTGTATTCAAATTGATGATCAATGTAGTTTTTGATCTTGCAAAAGGATGTTCATTTTTAAACTAAATTTTACTGTAATGTGGATTTAGATTATAAATAATTACAATTTCAACATATGGGAATGTGCAGAAAAATTGTTTTTAAAACTAACCACAATATTTGACGCAATATTTAAGGTAACAGAAGGATATTTTATCCATATAGGTTAAGAGTACCGGTCAATGGCACCTTAAGAGCATAGTTTAGACGTTACGAAATAAATGAACACATGAAATATTAAATTCTGAGATAGTGATATACACTGGATTGTTTGATTATTATTAAAAGTTTACAAAAACTTGAAAAATTATTAAACATAAATACATAAACCCAAAATGATAGTGTTTGGCACTGCTAACCTCTGTTATATTCCAAAGCCCTGCAAGGATTAAAATTTCGTGGAAAAATATGAAGCTATGTTTTTTGATGTATTTAAATCCGTATTAATCAAATTTGTACTCAGATCATTTTTTCACTTTTTAGTTTTGAAAAACCATTTAAAAACATGAAAACCTATGTTTTTTGCATTTTTCTCGAAAAGTAATTGGAAAACCCCCCAATCTGATTTCGGATTAAGCGACAAAAAATACGTAAGAATACACCTGTCTGTTGATCTGCTCAGGATACTTTTTTCTTTTTGTGGGCCTGTGTTATACTCTTAAGAATTATCATGTTGTGCCTTTTTCTTCAACAAGTTTTATATCGTTGAAGTAAACAGGAAGTAATATTACGGCCACCGTACCCCATGGTATAGGGCATGCTGGCCAAAATGCATAACTAATGAAATCATTAAATGACAAATAATGAAGTGTGTGTGTGTGTGTGTATATTATTTTTTTAGCTACTTCATTATTTGTCATTTAATTAATTCGTCAGTTTTGCATTTAACGAATTAATTACTCGAGGCATGAACAACACTAAATAAATGTTTTCTTATCAATTAAAATATTCAAAAAATGTAATGTTTAAACTTCCCGGGTTGCAGTCAAAAATTAATCTAATCACGCCTTTTTTCGGCAGTCTTCCAAGTCTTTTTTCACCAACCGCAGCAAAGAATATATAGGCTGAGTATCGTGTTTAGGTGTCTGTTTATTGAAGCCAAGTAGCGGCTTTTGCGATATTCAGCCTCACCCTGTCTTTTATCCTTTCTTGTGTACTTGAATTCACAATGGATCATTATCAAATGTCTTTGGAGGTGGAAATTGGCAGTGAATATTTTCGGATTGTCAGTGTCAGTTGGAAATTTGTGTCAGAGGTGTGTGAGAAGGGGAGTAATTGCGTATAAGCAATATAACTGTAGGCGAGCCGGCTGATAGCTGCTGATGCACTCTGTCCCTATCGAGACAATAACCAATAGTGTTCCTTGGAGGCCAATGCCGCCAAGGACCCCCTCCTACTCAATAAACTGCGGCCCTCGGGGAGTGGGTAGCAATGGATTGTGGATTTTGATTCTTCATGAATTTCTCATGGCTGCCAGTCTCATTTGATGCTGATGGTCGAACAGTTGCACTGAACAAGGATTCTCCTAAGACGTTCTTATTCTTCCGTTTACGTCAGCGGCTCATCGTCAATCGCAGGTCACAGAAAGTAACACTTCCTGTCTGTCGATAGGCTACGTTTTGCGTGAGTGTTTCGATCACGGTGGACAAGGCGGTCTTTTTCAACATATAAATTATCCGCGTTACTCTAAATTCACCATAAATGAAACTTAAACCATAAAAAACAAAATAACTGAACAGTTCACAAATTCTTAAGTGCTTCTGAAGATACTCTAATCAAAAATAATCTTGATAGGATCTAGGTGTGGTAATGAGAAGTTGAACTCAAATTGAAAATGATATATTTTATATAGTTTGTGTCAGCATGATTGTTTGTCAGATACGTTCTGTCGAAATTAAATTGTTGAGGGAGTTCTGAATGAAACTTCCGTGCTTTTATTGCCGTTAATTAGAAGTTGACACTTGGCAGAAGTTCGTAAGATATCTTTAGAATACCTGATTTCATAGCAGCAAATCGTAATTTCGACTCTACGTGGCTCATGTGAGTTCATTCTTAGCGAGTTCTCTCGAGTATAAAGTGTGACTTTTCCTATGTCTACCTACAGGTTATGTTCTAGGGCGGTGTTACGATTCCACAACACTCGTGGTTTTACCTACAAATAAAGAGACCCGATATTCTTGGTCAGATTAAAAGTAAGTTTTCTTGATTTCTTGAGTTATCGCGAAAAAATGCCCTTTAATAAGTCAACGTCGGTGGATGTGATAATTATATTTTTTTATTCACATCCATGGCTTTCTTTTGCTGAATACAAAGCAATCTTGAAATAAGACTTCACCGAATCGTGCCTGCATATTGCACCGTTTTCCTCTGACATTTTATCTAGAATCGTGGGTATAGAGATCCTCAAGGAAGAGTTGAGACATGGGTTACTCAAAATCTGATTGGCATGAGCTGGCGCTATCTTCAAAGCACAATTTTATTTTTTAGAGGATTTAATATAGAATAGAGACAGCACTCAAACAAGAACATTATTAATTGTTGGGAAGGTTAGTTATTAAGGTTAGGGGAAAATAATATTCACTTTGAAAGACATATACTTCAACATTTTCATAAACAAAAGAATTAATAAAAAATAAAACTGTTCAAACTTTTCGCGCCCCATGAAAATATCGAAGTTCCGGTACCGCGGCGACTATTGGAGGGGGAACCATGTCTCAACTCTCCCTAGATGATCTCTACGTGGGTAGAGTATAACGGGAAACACGTGCAGTTTGTTCCTTCGAATTTGAAATACATATGCGCGAAGTTGTAAGCCTCTTTCACACTCGATGATCTGGTACATCTCCCATTTCGAAATGAACACACCACGCCGATCTATTTGAGCGTCACTCTCATAAAAGCCTTTGACAATACCGCCGGATTCTGCGCCAATCAATTTTCGCCTCTGGCCTGAATCGATGGCAGGAACAAAATAATCTCTGGCATAAGATAAGCAGTAGATCATCTCAATGAAATAACCTTTGCAAAATTATAATTGAAAAATGAACAGGTTTTCGAGGTATAATAGCTTTTTTATAATAACTGTATTTAAACAATTTACTTATTTAATGGAAAAAGAATATATTAAGGGAATATGTAAGTTACTATTCCCAGAACAATCTTATGTTTTTGTTTTGTCTCTTTTATTATTCGAATCGTCGATTGCCCGGAACGTCCTTCGTGAAGCGATTTTTATCAATTGATTTCCACTCCCGACTGTAAGTAAATATTAATCGAAAATCGCAATCGATATTGCGCGATTGGAGGTCAGAAGTGGGTAATGGTCAAGGCCAGGCGAAGGAGATATTCCTTGTTTGGGGATCAGTTTAGATACGTGAATGCTAAGTCAGTCGTACATAATTCATTGTTCGTATTCCCTTTCAATCCACTTTATTACTAGGCGTCGGATATAGAATTAGATGTATAAAGTCTCGAATAAAAAGACAATGCAAAAGTAAAGCGCGGGGTGGCTGTGCTGAACGATTGGCCTTCTAGCTGAGTTCTCAAGTTACTCATGACAAAATGATCTTCACACCTTTATCTTTTTGTACAAACAGCAGTTTCTGATTCAGAAATACATATTCGATTTTAATATTTATATTGCAAAATTAACTTCTAAAATACGATGATAAATTACAAGACTTATATTTTCGTGTTCAAACTTAATGTGCATTTTTTTCACTTTTATGAATTTCAAATCACGTGTCCAGCCTTTTTTTCTGTCTACAAGCATGTTAAACTTTTCTTTTAATTTTTCCTTATTTCTTAAAAATACGAATACATTCAAATTTCAACAATTAAGTTCATAATTTCGACTTGCGTGTTCCAAAATTAGACATTTTAATTTAAAGCCTGAAAATGAATAATTTTAGATTGAAACATTCCAATTTTGTTTAACTTCTGTCCAGAATTGTACAATTTCAAAATGGAGGTATTAATAGTTTTAATTATTTAAAATTAAAAATAAACGTTCAAAATTAAATAATTTTCCATTGTAAACGTTTAACAGAATAATTTAAGTTTGCAGCCTTTTAAATTGTATGGTTCAAAGTTTTATGGTTTCGAATTCAAATTATTAACAATTGCGCAAAGTCGATTCTGAAGTCCGAATGTTTGAATAATTGAATAATCTTTAATTGAAATTTTATATATTGGAAATTTTTTAATTGATCTACTAGTATCGTCCAAAATTGTAAGTTTCACAAAAAATCGTAATTGATCGATCAGGCCCTGCGCCAACTAACACTTTCTGCATACTGCAGGGAAGTGAATGGGAAGTTGTAACTTCGCTAAATTAAGGTTTGAAATCTCCTCTTTGAAATGAAACCAAGAACATATGAAATATTTACTGATTATCGAATTATCATGAAAAATGTGGAAGCGTGTCCAACATGGATATCTGTTTTCGAGCGGCATTTTCAAGCATTCAAAGTTAAATAGTAACATTTTAGGTGGTAATATTAAAAATTGTGTATACTCATTCTTCACAATTAAATTTTTCAAAATAATTGGATAAGTTTAAAATTAAAGCATTAATAATTGAACAATTTTAAATGAGGAACGTTCAAAATTTAATAATAATTTGAGTAAGAAAAAGGTACTTTTTTATTTTATTTTGTACGTTTTTTGAATTGCTAATGTGACTGGCAGGTCTTTGTCATGGAACAAAATGATCCTGAATGTTAGTCAAGAATCTATTTTATAGATAAGCTTTTATACTTCTTAAATTTCCTCCGTAGGTAAGTTTCCACATTATCATTGCTTATGTAAAAGCTTCTCCTCTTACGGTGGTTCAAAATGAATGTTATAAATAGTCATCTACTAATCAATTTGACGCAGTTAGTAACTTATACAATAATCATGTCTCTTTCACTGTTATAAGGTTTATAGACTAGGCATCTAGTAGTTTTGTTCCATAATAAATCCAACCTGCAATGTTTTAATGAGAAAGTTTCGTTTTGGGGTCCTTTTTGACATATCAAAAATGCTAGAACAGATCAGTTGCCAAACCCGTTTTTTTTAACAGTTCCAAAAGTTACTTTTGCGTGGACAGATAATTCCCATTGCATTTTAGAGCAAAATGTCCAGCATAAATAAGACATAAAACAAAATTCTGAACAAATTTTGTTTTAAAAAAAATCCGCGAACTTCTATTTGTTCCGAGTTATGATACATTGAAAAGTCTCCCTTTTTTATTTTCAGCCAAAAATCACTAAGTTTCAAAAAAACACTGTGTATCTTGGCAAATAATTACTGCACCGAAAAGTGTTCCACAGATGCGTGAAACTAGACTCAATTTCCTGTAATTACACAAAAAGAACAATATCCTACTTGTTATAGGTTATGAGTTATGGCCCCTCAAATTGGGCCATTTTAGCCTGTTTTTACGGACAAAAAAGTGGACTTTAGTTTTTTCCAAATAAATCCTGTCAAGTTTAGTTTACGTTGATTGTGTCAGAGGATGAAATAGAGTCTACAAAAATCTGTGTATATCTAAAAAAACAGTCTTTTAGTTCTATTATTTTGGGATTTGTAAGGTTTCAAAATTTTTTGTTGTTGCATTTTTGACTAAAATCAAAGAAGTTGTGTTTTTGCAAAACATATCATTTCCTGCAAATCCCACCACAAGGTTCCTAGAGAATAAATAAAAGTAGAGCCAATTTGGCTCTACTACTTGGTCAAAAAGTTCAATTAAGCAAATAAATAACAGACCTAACCTACAATTAACTGTCTTCGCCTTAAATTTTGGCTATTTAGAGCGAAATTAGGAAAAAGTTTTGCCCGTACATTGCACTTTCATCATAAATAACAATTCAGTCGACAAATTCTAGATTATTAATTTAATTGAGAATATTTGACCAGATTTAAAGTAATTAAAGCACGTTGAGTTTTCACGCAGATTGCTATACTGACCTGTATATTACATTTAATACACATGTATGTTAAATTCACTACACCAATGTATGTTACATTTCAGTAGCAGTAGTGCATATTTGCTTCACACACATGTTTATTAAACCTCGTGAAGATTTTTCTAACAGTGTATATGATTCATTTATCATGTATAATACGTCTTTTGACATGAATAAATAAATAATTGTTTATAACAAAAGCTTTCTATCACTACTTATATTTACTTTTTGGCATATTTTTAATCATTTTTGTGGCAAAAAAAGTCGCCGTAATTGATTAAAAATGTGTAATATGTTTTTTATCCATAAGCAAATATAATATGCTGTGACCATTTTTTGGCATTGAAAATAATTAACTAATTGATTACTTGAAAGTAATCACATATTTATTTTCATACAAAGTGATACATTCAATAATTTATTTGACATTTTTTTATACTATTGAATTACATTTCATATGTTTTTACTTTCAAGTAATGAATTACTTAATTATTTTCAATGCGAAAAAATGGCAAAAAAGTAAACATGAGTAGTGATAGCAAGCTTTTGTTATAAACAATTATTGATTTATTTATGTCAGAAGACGTATTATACATGATAAATGAATCCTATGCACTTATTTGTGACAAAAATTCCGAAATATAACCGTAGTTCTACTTTACGGTACGCTCAGGTGCCTCTACGAGGTGTGTTCAAAAAGTAAGGTGACTTTTCAATTTTCGCGGGCTACGTACATTCAAGTTTTAAATTTTTTGTTTTTTTGTGTTGGTACAATCGTCGCAATCATATGTTCACAGTTTTGACTATATAGCTCGTGTTGTTTTCTGGCAGAGGCGTAAAAGGTTAGAAGGTTTCGATGCGCTCGGCGATTTTCTTCTTTCGAAAAAAATGGAGCAAAGAGTTTGCATTAAATTTTGGGTGAAAAATGAAATCCAGTGCTCTAAAACTCTTGAAATGATAACAGTTGCATACGGTGAGTCTACTGTGAGTAAGAAAAATGTGTATAAGTGGTACAAGCTGTTCCAAGAAGGCCGAGAGGATGTCGAAGACGAACCTTGCCCTGGACGTGCCAGCACGTCAACAACAGATGACAACGTTCAAGCAGTGGAAAAAATGGTGTTGAAAAATCGCCGAATTACCTATCAGAGAAGTTGCTGAAGATGTTGGCATATCGGTTGGCTCATGCCATGATATCTTTTCGGACGTTTTGGGCATGAGACGTATGTCAGCGAAATTTGTTCCAAACTGCTTAATTTTGATCAAAAGATCCATCGCATGAACATCGCTCAGGAGATAATGAATGAAGTCAATAATGCACCACAGTCATGCCTCAGCCTCCATATTCACCGGATTTGGCCCCCAGTGACTTTTTTCTTTTCCCAAAACTGAAGAGACCCATGAAAGGACATCGATTTTCAACGATTGAGGAGATAAAAACTGCATCGCTGAAAGAACTCAAGGCTACACCACAAAATGATTATCAGAAGTGCTTCGATGATTGGAAAAAGCGTTGACATAAGTGTATTATATCTGAGGGGGATTACTTTGAAGGAGACAATATAAATATTGATGAATAAATGAATATTTTTTGAGAAAACCATAAAGTCACCTTATTTTTTGAACACACCTCGTATGCATGAAGAGTGCACTTTCCAAGGTCATATCTCGTGACCTATTTGGGCTAGGGCACTTTTTTCTCTCGAACTTACGTTAAATTGACTACTTTTATTTATTCTCTAGGAACCTTGTGGTGGGATTTGCAGGAAATGAGGTATTTTGCAAAAACACAACTTCTTTGATTTTAGTCAAAAATGCAACAACAAAATTTTGAAACCTCACAATTCCCGAAGTAATAGGTCTAAAAGACTTCTTTTTTTAGATATACGCAGATTCTTGTAGACTTTTTTTTCATCCTCTGGCACAACTACCATAAACTGAACTTGGCAGGATTCATTTGGAAAAAACTGAAGTCCACTTTTTTGCCCGTAAAAACAGGCTAAAATGGCCCACATTGAGGGGTCATAACTCATGACCAATCACAGGTAGGATATTGTTCTTTTTTTGTAATTACAGGAAATTGAGTCTAGTTTCACTCATCTGTAAAACACTTTTCCGTGCAGTTATTGTTTGCAAAGATACACGTCTTTTTTGAAACTTAGTGATTTTTCACTGAAAATAAAAAAACAGGACTTTTTAATGTATCATAACTCGGAACCGATAGAAGTTAGCGTATTTTTTTTTTTTACCAAATTTGTTCAGAATTTTGTTTTCTTTCTTTTTTATGCTGGACATTTTGCTCTAAAATGGAATGGGAATTATCCGGGTTTGGCAACTGATCTGTTCTAGTATTTTTGATATATCAAAAAGGACACCAAAACGAAACTTTCTCATTAAAAACATTGCAGGTTGGACTATTAAGGTTGTACACTACATACAGTCAATCTCAAAAGTTGCCTATCTTTAAAATGATTTATAAAATCGACAAAAGAAGATGTATTATTAATTTCTGTAAATCCTGATAGAGGCTTCTAAGCACGCTTTAGAAAAAAATAATTCAGGTTAAAATTGCTTATTTCACAGTAGTTATTTAAAGGTTTAGTTTAAAGGTTCTATTTGAGTGGTATTAATTAAAGTTTAAACTATGATTGTTTATAACAATAATAACTGTATGATTTCTCAATAATTAAAAAAAAATAAAATCAACCCAAATAGAGGCTTAGAAGCCTCCATAAAGATTGACAGAAATGAATAATAGATTGTTTTTGTCGATTTTATAAATCGTTTTAAAGATAGGCAATTTTCTTCATTATATACATTTTTTTATGAAACATAATTATTGGAAATTGAAACTGTATAATTAACAACTTCAAAAATAAAATTACTTATTTTTAACTAATAATTGATCAAAAAATTAGAACCTTTCTTTTAGTATACAATATTATTTGTGAAAGTCGGATCATGGAATCAATATAGCTGCATTTATTCTGCATCACATAATTCTGATGATTTATTAAATAATGCAGATTGCTGTGAAGGCTTCTAAAAGTGAATTTATGGACTTGAAAAGGTTTATAGGATTTGAAATCTTTTCTCTTTATTATTATTGTGGTTGCTAGATCTAAAATGAAATAGTTTGTAAGGTGGTATGAAAAGTTTGAAACTTATGAACGTTATTATCGCATTAATCGTATCATCGTTGCTTTTTCCAAGTCTTTCCTTTCATTTAATTATCAGAACGTTTCTCTGTTTAACTTCATGGGCTTCCTGCTATGAGCGAAAGCAAAGTTTCATTGCAATTTCTCCATCGAAAACGATTAGCCACGATTGGTGATTTCGCTAACGTGCAATAGGAAACTCTAGAATGAAGTTGAATGTAATCTCCTAATCTTGAGTAATCTACAGTTTCCCGCGATTCTATTAAAATACATTATAGTAATTTGCACGCTGGTTTATACATTAATTCATAAAATTCATAAATCTGAATCAGGACTGAGAAAACGGGCGTATAACTTACAAATTTATCTTGGTTAATTATAATGAAGATAAATCATCTAACTGTCCGGTTAAAAGGTATTAAGCTGATTGCTTTTAGTAAAGATAAATAAGTAATAAAAATAATAAATAAAAGTAAGGCAATAACAAATCAGGCAGTAAATAAAATAATATAGTTGTGAATATAATAATAAAGTAATAAATTAAAGTTATTATTGTAATTAAGCAGAAAGGTAACAATTATATCCGTAAAGAAGTAAATCATTTTTGAAAAACATCGAGACCTTGTTCATCGTAATCGCGATTTGTTCTGACGGCTGTCAATTAAGAAACTCTGTGCATTCCTCACGTGTTTGCATTGTAAATCTAGGTTGCTTGGTAGGTGGGAGTCGAAGGATGCCAGTGATATCTTACGGCGCTGTCACCAGTTGTATCACCGTCACCTCTTGGATGTTAAGGTACAATACTTTTTCGAGAATCGAGACCTAGATCAAGGTTCCAAACCACATGTCCACTCCATTCAAATTCAGAATATTTGTTTCTACTAATCGATCGTTTTAATCTCCATCGATCCACTTTTGTAACACGTGGATGAAACACTTCAAAATAACAGTCATATTAGCACAATTGGCCGATTGAGCTGGAAAAGTATTTTTATAGTTCATATTCTTTATTAATTCATTATTTATTTTCTTCTTGTATGAGATGATTCAATAATGATCAGTATGTACACTTTAAATTTGAGGAATTTTTAAAAGAATTGATAAAATCGCCCAAAATAAACCCGTTGTTATTTAAAACAAGCTGCAATTCTTATTCAATTAAAATGATCAAGAGTTGATTTTACAAATTAAGTTGATTTTTCCACCGTTAAGGGGAAAATATACATAATTGAGTACTTTGCATTTGAATATTTTAAGATATTTCCAAGAATATTTTGAGATTTCAATAGGATTTAAATGTTTTCACGCAATTTTTACCAAACTTTTTAAGGTTTCAAGAGATTTCTAGAGCTCCCAAAATATTTTTAAATATATCAAATATTGTCGAAATATTTTAAGGAAGTTAACAAGATTCTTTGAATTATTCCTAAAGATTTTGATATGTTTCACATGATTTCAAGTGATTTCTAAACATAATATGCCCTCGCAGAGGGATTTTAGAGATTTCAAAATATTTTTAAATATTTCAATAATTCTCCTGCCACCTTCTACCTTGCCGCAACTTTTCTTATATCCTAACTTATTTTCACACGAAGCGCCACATCGAGTTGAAAATTTAGGATAATAAATAAGAAGCCCTAAAAAAGGTTTCTGGTCCTAAATTTGTATGATTATGAAAAAAGTTTTTTTTTTGTAAATAATTTTTTTTTCTTTTGTAAGGTAGGAATCTGGTCACGTTATCCACTGATCACATGGTCTTAAATGATTTCAAAATTTTCGAAGATATTTTAAGGGATCTACGGGGTTTCTGAAGATTTAAAAGCATTTTAAGAATGATTGAAAGGTTTAAAAGGTCCCACAAGATTTTATTTATATAAAAAAAAAGTGTGAAAATAATTTAACACTTTCATTAAAACCCTTATTTTTTTTAATCCGTAAAAAGTCAATAGTCACGCGCGTGGCTTCTGGCTAGTCTAAAAATATGGTTTATAAAAATAGTAATGGTATGATTCCTAAATAAATTCTAAATTCCTAAATAAATAAACGGAGTGGGAAATCCTACTCCTTTGAGCGTAGATGACATATTGAAAGGAGATTCTACTGATGATTCGGGAGCGGAAAAAGACGATCTAGATGATGTAAGAGATGATAGCGACGACTCTCAAGACAGTTCTGATTCTGAAGCGGAATAGATGTAGGCTGCGACTTATTCTTTGTAAAATGAACTTTTGTAAAAACATAAATTTGATTAAATAAAAATGGATTTGAAATTAATTTTTATATTTAGAACTTATGCTCTCCCCCCTGGATATACGTTTTTAGCGAGAAAATTTGAATCTTCTATTTTTTTTTAAATTCAAAATTTTGTTATACCATTCTTGTAGGGCTCTCAAAAATAAACTTTTTCGTTCTCTGGACTTTTTTTCATATCGCGCGTTGTTTGACTCAAAATCTTCATTTTCCTTTGATTTTTTGAATTTAAAAAATGTTATAAGTCTCATAATTTTCATTTTATCGAAAAATGCCATAAGGATAAATTGTTCGACATTCTAAGTACTATGAATATCCGTTCATAGAATTTTGTAATTTGCAAAAAAATGGTCTCAAAAATTTTCAGAATGCTGTAACTTTTTGTATTTCTATCCAAAATGACTGTCTAACGAACATAACCTTAATCTTAGGACACTAAAAGAGTATACCAAAGGCCAATCCAATCTGTTAATTCTTTTCAAAGTTATCGTACTAGCAAACTAAAACGTAAAATTGGCCCGCGCCAGCCCCGATTTGATCCACGGTGCCGAGGACTTTCGGGTGGGTTCCGGCACCGTAAGTTTTTCTTGTTTACAAGTTTTTTTGACAAAATGGCGTCCGTTTAAAAAAAAAAGTTTGATTTTCACCCAAAAATGTACATGAAATTGTTTAAAAAATAATTTTAAAAAAAATTCCAGTTCAGAGAGGTTCACACAGAAGACAATCATTTCAACTATATGTGTATGCAAGGAGAACTCATTATTCGAATACAATATTTCAACATTATTTCGACGTTACTTGCTTCCATTTATTTCGCGTCTATCTCAATTAACCTCGCAAGCGTACATATCTAAATCTAATTTAGAATTTTTGAAGGATAAGAATAGAAAATTACATTCGTTTAAGAGTATCGACCAAAAATTCAAAGTTGAATGCGGCAAATTTCAATTAATAAAAATGAAAATAATTCGGTTAGATCATTTACAAATTTGGTCATACACATATTGTAAAAAATAAAAATATAATTGATCGTCTTTTTATTGAAAGAAAGGAAAGAAAAACACTTAATTATTCGTGTAATTGTAATTTAAAGTTTTATTTTTATTTTCTTATAAAAATAATTAAGATAGTATTTTTCGTACAATTTCTGATCATTATGTATCAATCATTTATTTATTTTATTATTTTTGATTATATTTGCTATTGTCGGTTCTGGACGTTTTACTCCAGCCTACTATAAAAGCCTACTATAAATCACACATTTTTCATGTTTTCTAAAACTACTGAGTACAGTTTATAGAATGGTAGTATCTATACGTCCGGACACAAGCCACATGGGCTAAACCCCC
Source organism: Belonocnema kinseyi (assembly GCF_010883055.1). Taxonomy (NCBI): domain Eukaryota; kingdom Metazoa; phylum Arthropoda; class Insecta; order Hymenoptera; family Cynipidae; genus Belonocnema; species Belonocnema kinseyi. The sequence goes on from NC_046663.1 coordinate 113,396,903, forward strand.
CCCCCCCTTGTCAGATCCGTAAGTTTATACTCGGCCTTATAAAATGTGGATGATATGTATGCAAAAACCTATTTTTCAGTGATTTTTTGTTGATTCCAAAAGAATTTGAGTTGTTGGTGATTCACTACTGCGAATCTTGATCGAGTTGAACATTTTGGAAACTAAATGAAAAGCTCTAAGGAGCATTTATGTGTTCCAATTTTTTATACTTACAAACCAAGTCTTTTATGGGTTTCTTTTTGTAAGGTTATATGGGTAATTGGTAAATTTAGACCTCTAAAAATCTGAAACATATAGTATGAATATTTAAAATTAAAAGAGCTTAACTTTTTTTTACATTCTGACGCATTCAAACATTCGTTCTACTACTCCAAAAGGTTCAAATTCTGCTGCTTTCAGAATGCTTCGTTGTTTAAACAATTGTTACGTTCCGCAAGCAAAGGACCAACTTTGTCGATTGTAGTATAAAGGAGATATTCACATTGTTTGTTAACAAAGTACAAAAGTATCAATTTTGGGGTTAAGGTGGAAAATTCTACTTCAATCTATGCTTTGTAACGTTAAATTTTGATCATGTACCGTAAGTGGCCGGAAGTGGGTAAATTTTATGTTTGAACAGAAAACTTAACACGTGCTTTCGTGGTACTAGCGAATTCCATATGCGTATTTCTCGAAAAGCGGGTTTTTAATATTTGAACTTCAAAAGGGCACCGGCGACTCTTTCTTCCACCTAGAGAGCCTCATGGACTTATAATGTGTCGAATTTACCCGACATGACATGTCCCTATACGTAACTCCCCTCCGATGAAGGCGGTCTTTTCCTTGTGGAACTTCATAATTATTGTATTTTAAGCGCTTGAAATGATAAATGATTCAGCCTTGGATTTTTCTAATTTAGAAGAGTTGAAGTACAAATGTCTTTAATTGCAGTTTAATTAAAAATTGAAATATTTTTTGTTTTTAATAATACGTGTTCAGTATTGTTCATAAAATAAAATCGTTACATACTTCTGAAACGAACAAAAAAAGTCAAAACTATTATTAATGAACTGCATTCCTTGCAAGTTATGCTACAATTATTCTTGAAATGGATCTGAAGTGCGGATGCGGGCTTACTTCCGTAATGCGCACAATTGTATGTCCCATTTAACAATTATTGCCGGTAGGTGGCTTCTATTCTGAAATTTCATTGGGGTTTCCAAGGCCTTTGGACTGAATCCAAATGCGAATTTAAGGAAAACTCGATTCATCTTTATTTTTCGTACAGCACATATTAAAGCCTTTCTTATCATTCCTGATACCGATAGCATGCGAGTATAAACTCTAATTTGCGTCTGTGTTAACTTCAGAACTACATAATAAACCAAATCGAAATTTTTGAAAACAGTGAAAATCCACTTTATAAAATCTGAATCACCAGTTTAAGATGAAGCAAAAGTTCACTCACAGGTAGAAGTGTTACTAAATTGAGGCCGAAAAGATTTGATCAAAAAAATTATTCAGTTTTGAGGAAACAGATGTGGAATTTGACGATGTCAAAGTGACACTAACTTTCATGATTAATTTAATTAAATAAACCCATTTTCTTACAAATATTGGTTATCTACTTCTATTTTGTCATCCTTATTTTGGCCTTTCGAGCTAAACTCATCTCATATTCGTTAATTACATCACTTTGTATTTGATTTTTTTGCACTTGCAAATCTTCGGTATTTAAAAAAATACTTCTCAATTTAAATAATGTATTGATAAATTTAATCTCAGCTTTTAAATCGAAAACAAAGAAGTTTGTCAGTTCAAGACCATTGACTTACATATTACTTTCTTCTTAAAATCTAATACGGTATAAGAAAAATAAAGGATTCTGGGATGTCATAAAAAAATGTTCGCCATATAGTCCAGGCATTACGTCGGAAAAAAATGTGAAATTCCATAATAAATCCAACCTACAATGTTTTTAATGAGAAAGATTCGTTTTGGGGTCCTTTTTGACATATCAAAAATACTAGAACAGATCAGTTGGATAATTCTAATTCCGATTTCCGAGTTATGATACATTGAAGAGTTCCCATTTTTTTATATTCAGCGAAAAACCACTAAGTTTCAAAAAACACTAAGTTTCAAAAAACACTGTGTATCTTTGCAAATAATTATAGCCTGTTTTTACGGGCAAAAAAGTGGACTTCAGTTTTTTCCAAATGAATCCTGCCAAGTTCAGTTTATGGTAATTGTGCGAGAGGATGAAAAAAAGTCTACAAGAATCTGCGTATATCTAAAAAAAGAAGTCTTTTAGACCTATTATTTCGGGAATTGTAAGGTTTCAAAAATTTCATTTTTTTTTTTTTTTTTGCATTTTAGACTAAAATCGAAGAAGTTGTGCTTTTGCAAAATACCTAATTTCCTGAGAATCCCAGCACAAAGTTCCTAAAGAATAAATGAAAGTAGAGCCAATTTGACGTAAGTTCGAGAGAAAAAAGTGTCCTAGCCCAAATAGATCAAGAAATATGACCTTGGTCAGTGTACTCTTCATGCATAGAGGCACCTGAGCGTACCGTAAAGTAGAACTACGGTCATATTTCGGAATTTTTGTCACAAATAAGTGTATATGATTCATTTATCATGTATAATAGTCTTTTGACACAAAAAAATAATTAATTGTTTATAACAAAAGCTTGCTATCACTATTTATGTTTACTTCTTGGCCATTTTTTAGCATTTTTGTGGCAAAAAAGTCACCGTAATTGATTAAAAATGTGTAATATGTTTTTTATTCATAATTGATTATAACAAAATTATGCTATAATCACTGGTGAGTACTTTTTGACTACTTTTGTGGCAAAAAAGTACTTATCATTGATTAAAAATGTGATACATATTTTAATCGATAAAGAAATCGTTTTTTTAATACTGGTTTATAACAATTTTTCTGATAAATACTTTTTCTGCATTCAATTTTATACTTACCTCCAAGACACTTGTAATTCCCAGTGATTTCCTTAAATTGTACATATTATGCTGTGACCATTTTTTGGCATTGAAAATAATTAACTAATTGATTACTTGAAAGTAAGTACATATTAAACGTAATTCAATATTAAGAAAAAAATAATGAATGAAAAAAAGTAATTACATAAACTGATTGTATCTAAAAGTTCTTTAAATAAATTCATAAAATAGTTTAATTGATCAAAATTAAGTAATTAAGGAATAAATAGTTGATAAATAATTGTAATACAAAGTAATACATTCAATAATTTATTTGAAGTTTTTTATGTTATGTTTATTTTATGTTATTCAATGCGAAAAAATGGTCAAAGCAAATTTCGTACAATTTACAGAAAAAATTGCGAATTACAAGTGCCTTGGTGGCAAGTACGGAATTGAACGAAAAAAAGTATTCATTGGCAGGTATTGTCACAAAAATCACAAAAAACAATTTCTTTATTGGTAAAAAATATATATCACATTTTTAATTAATTATAAAACTTTCGTACTACAAAAAAGTATTGAAAAATGATTATGACAAGATTTTATAATAAATAATTGTAAAAAGTATTTTTTATTATCAAAAAACTATTTGCTTATTAATAAAAAATATATATCATATTTTTAATTAATGATAAGTATTTTTTTGCCACAAAAGTAGTCAAAAAGTATTCAACAGTGGTTATACCATTATTTTGTTATAAACAATTATGAATACAAATATTTGCTTCTGGATAAAAAAACATATTACACATTTTTAATCAATTAAAGTGGCTTTTTTGCCACAAAAATGATAAAAAAAAGGGCAAAAAGTAAACATAAGTAGTGATGGCAAGCTTTTGTTCTAAACAATTATTTATTTATTGTTGTCAAAAGATGTATTATACATGATAAATGAGCCATATACACTTCTTTGTGACAAAAATTCCGACATATGACCATAGCTCTACTTTACGGTACGTTCAGTTGCCTCTATGCATGAAGATTGCACTTTCCAAGGTCATAGCTCGTGACCTATTTGGGCTTGGACTCTTTTTTCTATCTTTTGCCAAATTGCCTCTACTTGTATTTATTCTCTAGGAACCTTGTGGTAGGATTTGCAGGAAATAAGGTACTTTACAAAAACACAATTTCTTCAATTTTAGTCAAAAATGCAACAAAAAAAATTAAATTTTTGAAACCATACAATTCCCAAAATAATAGGTCTAAAAGAATGTTTTTTTACATATGCGCAGATTTTTGTAACATTTCATCCTCTGGCACAATCAACGTAAACTAAACTGGGCAGAATTTATTTGGAAAGAACTGAAGTCCACTTTTTTGTCCGTAAAAACAGGCTTTCTTTCCTTTTTCCGTTGGAAATTTTGCTCTAAAATGCAATGGGAATTATTCGTTCGCGCAAAAGTAACTTTTGGAACCGTTAAAAAAAACGGGTTTGGCAACTGATCTGTTCTAGCATTTTTGATATGTCAAAAAGGACCCCAAAACGAAACTTTCTCATTAAAAACATTGCAGGTCGGATTTATTATGGAACAAAACTACCAGATGCCTGGACTATAGTACGGTTTTCAGAATCTCAGATTATCGTCCTTTTGAAAATAGCATAAATAAAGATCTTACTCTCCTTGAAACCAGTCAGACAGCTTTTTCTACTCTATGTTCTGGAACCCTTTTTTCGTCGCGGCATTTTATTCCCGTTTGAATCTTGCGAATTCTGATCCGATGGGTTTGACCTCCTTGAAACTCCTCTGGAACGTTGCCCAATTACCGAACTTAAGTACTTCCGGTTGTGAGTCAGATCGACAGGGCAGTGAAAAGTTTTTGCATTCTCTCTAGTGGTTGCAGTTGCATGTCTATCATTCTTTAGATCGTTTTCATGAAAAAGCTTTATTGGCGATTGTAAGGCTCAATGCGATTCTTTCACAATTGGACACTTTCAATGTTTCGCTGCAACCTGAATCGGAAAGTCTGTCCCAGGCTGGCCTCTCCGCCGAATTGGAAATTTTAAAAAGTTTATTAAAATTATTGAATAATTTTAGCAGAAAAAACCTATACAATCTTTATAATTTTCACTTTATAGAATTTTTGTTAGCAGTTTGCAGAATACAGAATATATAAATCAAGCACTAAGTAAGTGAAAACGCGTATGTGAAAGGGATTATAACACGCAGATAAATAAAACACTGTACTGGGATAAATGGCGCGCGCACGAGCCTAGTCTGAAGTTGCGTGCGAAGCGTAGCCCCGGCTCTCTCGTTGGGGTTCGTTCAAGTTTCTCACCACGTGCACTCATCGAGTGAACCTGGAAAAGGGGCGTGGTTTACGAAAGTGAACTGCGAAATGTGGTGTTCTTTGAACGGTTGCGTGTGAAAGGATTTGCCAGGAGAGCCAGCGGAAGAAAATAATTGTTGCAGCAGTTGCATCAAACCAGTTATTGTGGCAAACGATTATGTTTGCAACTATGTTGGAAAGTGATGATGTGGATAGTGATAATAAGGTGGAAAGTGCTGGCATTTTAATGGAATTTTCCAAGAAAGTCCGATGCCCGAGAGGAACGCCTATTAGAGTAATTGAATCTTCTGAAAGAATTGTTCCACAATTTAACGCAAGATAATTTAAGGAACATTATAGAATGAATCCAAGTGGGCACCGGGACGTCCTTAAAATATACCTCTATGTTATGTGATTTGACGTCACCAAGACATCCTTTGGATCTTTTCATGTCTTTAAAAGATCCTTAGGACGTCCATCGAAAGACGTATATAGGACAAGTTTAGGACTTTTGTGCCCACTGGACAGTTGATAACTTGGAAAACTTGGTAGGAGAGAAGTTATCACGTAATTGCAAAATTTCGGCTCGAAAATAACTGCTGTCGATAATATAGTTATTGGCAACGCCTGACTAGTTTTCTTTTTTTGCAATTTAAGAGAGCGCACCATAACCTAAGAAGTAGTAATGTTCTTTAACTTAGAGTAGGTTTGGGGCGACATGATTTATTTGGTAAATATTTGTTGTATTAATATCAGGAAAAAAATTATCAAACTTCTTTTTTGAAATTTTTTCGCTTAATGTTGAATAAATGTGGAAAAAACGAAAGTCAAAATTCTAAGACCTGTATTCTGCTATTTTTCATCTGTTAAGAAGATTCAAGAATTACGCAAAATCACATATTAGATGTTTTCTAGTGCTTATTTAGATAACTTATTTATTAGGCTTTAACTTCTCAACAGATTTATATATAATTGTAAAGCCGAAATAGGTGAAATTTTTATTTAACTAAAAATATCATATGTGGCGGGATGCCACTGTTTTGGGGCGGAATGAGCCACCTCTTCCTGTGCATTAACCTAACCTCTTAATGTAGAAGTCAGTAATTTAGGATGCAATGTTTTATATTATTAGATTGTGCATGATGCTAATTATGGCGTAAACGTATAAAAAAACTAATCTTGTCGACAAAAATTCTCAGAAAAAGTATGACAGCACTGTTATAGGTATGATTAAGTAATCCTTAATATGAAGTCTCTAAACGATATTGTCGATTTCGATTGTCACACTACTGGATTTTCATTGTTATATGCGTGAGACACGAGTTGTGAATGTGTTAGGCAGAGTTGGAAAATATTGAAAAAATGGTCACGATTGCTCGATCTTTGATAGCTACACGCGTGCGAAAGGGACACTCCTGAGTCACCGTGAGTTAGACAGTAATGGAACGTTACACGCGTTTTCTTAAAGTTAAATGATCCCAACGGAGCTGGCTTGATCTGCGCTTGCTTGGATTTGAGTAACGTTCATTGGCTACGGTGCGCGTCTGTACTTGATTTTTAAATATGTACGAGAACTAGAGCCAATGAGCGACGCACAGTTCAAATATGGTCGATAATACTAATCAGCGCTTCTCATTTACCATCACCTTTCCACCCGTACCACTGCAATCGCAATGCAGGGCATTTGCTTGTTATTTATGATCGAATACTTATTTCAAGTTAAGCCTCTCTGCTTATTATTTATCATCGTATTTTTATTTCAAGCTCGGAAAAAATATTTTAAAGCATTTGAACGAGCTATCTGGACCATTAAATATATCTACCTGAATGCCTGCGAAGAATTTCTCCGAGCTTCTCAGAGCCTTGAGAATCTTTAGCATATACTCTGAGATTTCTATCGGTAGGGTTAGTATATTTTTAATTATAAGTTAATATTTAATCTATTATTTGCTATTAATATAAACATTAACATTAAGTAATATTTCTATGAAGCATGGAATTTGTTATTGAAGTTCATGGCTGGTGGAAAATGCCATAACAACTTTTGAAATTTTTAGGTTAGGAATTGATTTTATGATACAAACGTGAACTGCTGGTCACAGAATTAGATAATTTTTTTTCACTTTTATTTAGTTACGAAAATATACTATAAAAACTTTACGAAATTTAAGCTTTTACTGATTTTTCTTAATACGAAAAATACTCCGTATTTGAAATACATTGAAAATTAGTGAAATTTTGCATACAAATTAATATATAATATAAAACATTAACTTATAACTAAAAATACACCAATGTTACACTAACTTCACTCAATATCAGAAAAGTATCATTAAATTCCTTGCACTTGACCATCACAACAAAACAGCTGCATAAAATGTATACGCTTCCAATGTTTTATGTGCTTATAAACAATATATGGTTTAAGAAATGTAGGATTGAATGAATTATGTTCAGGTTTATGGATATATCGGGTCTTCATATTTATATTTCTAACAAAAAACAAAAATTTTCAACAAAGTACGGGAATTTTCAAACAAATAATTCCGTTTTTAACAAAAAAAATTAAGTGTCAATAAAAAATATCAAATTTTAAACAAAAATAGAATAACTCAGTTTTTAGTATATAAAACTTAATATTCAATAAAAAAATGAAATTTTCTACAGGTTATTTAAAATTTTAGCCAAAACAGGCGAATTTGACAGCAAGTAGTAAAAGTTTTAACAAAAAAGATGAAATTTCAATCGCAATGGTTAATTTTCTATTTTAAAAAATCTTTTTTAACAAATAATAGAATTTTCAACTAAATTAATTTTCAATCCAAGTACAATAATACATAAAGTGTTCAAAATAAGATAGAAATCACTTAAATTCAGGCAGGTTCTACACATTATATAGCAGAATCTTTCAGCGATTAACATTTTTTTATAGTAAATTATGCAAGACGTTTTTTTTATACAAGACAAAAAAATGGAATTGGGACATCTATGTTAAGAATAATAAAAAACAGATTAATTCTTTAACCATAAAATAATTTTTAACAAAAAAAGATGAAGTTTCAATTAAAAATATCCAATTTTAAACAAAAATAGAATAATTCAGTTTTTAGTTTATAAAAGTTAATATTCAATCCAAAAAATGAAATTTTCTACAAGTTATTAAAAATTTTAATTAAACCAGATGAATTTGACACCAAATAGTAAAAGTTTTGACAAAAAGATGAATTTTTAATCACAAAGATTAATTTTCAATTAAACAAAATTTTTAAAACAAATAATAGAATTATCAACTAAAAGAACAATATTATAAAAAGAATTAAAAATAAAATATAATTTACTTATAACTAGGCAGGTTCTACACATTATTTAGCAGAATCTCTCAGCGATTAAAATTCTTTTATAGTAAATTATGCAAGACGTTTTTTTCCGTTCTGAGACAAATAAATCGAATTTGGCCATCAATGTTAAGAATAAAAAAGAGATTAGTTTTTCACCCATAAAATAATTCTTAACAAAAAAGATTAAGTTTTAATTAAAGCAGATGAACTTGACACCAAATAGTAAAAGTTTTGACAAAAAGATGAATTTTTAATCACAAAGATTAATTTTTAATTAACCAAAATTTTCTAAAAACAAATAATAGAATTATCAACTAAATTAATTTTCAATGCAAGGACAATACTATAAAAAGAATTAAAAATAAAATAGAATCTACTTAAAACCAGGCAGGTTCTACACATTATTTAGCAGAATCTCTCAGCAAAAAATATCAAATTTTAAACAAAAATAAAATAATTCAGTTTGTAGTTTATAAAAGTTAATATTCTATCAAAAAAAAAATGAAATTTTTTACAGATTATTTCAAATTTTAATTAAAAGAGATGAACGAACTTGATACCAAATAGTAAAAGTTTTAACAAAAAAGGTGATATTTCAAACACAAAGATTAATTTTCTATTTAAAAAAATTATTTCAAACAAATAATAGAATTTTCAACTTAATTAATTTTCAATGCAAGAACAATATTATCAAAAGTATTTAAAATAAAATAGAATTCAATTAAAATAAGACAGGTTCTACACATTATTTAACAGAATCTCGCAGCGATTAAAATTGTTTTATAGTAAATTATGCAAGACATTTTTTCCAATCTAAGACAAAATAATCGAATTTGGACATCTATGCTAAGAATAATAAAAAACAGATTAATTTTTTACCCATAAAGTTAATTCTCTACAAAAGACGATTAGTTTTTAATCAACAATGGTATAATGAAAATTTTCCCTGTAGACATTAATACATAGTTGAAGTTTCAAACAAACAGATGAATTTTCAACCAAGAAGGTTAATTTTATGTAAAAAAAGACGATGTTTGAAACCAATAATTCATTTTTCAACACCAAATTATCAATTTGAAATTCAAAATTTCAGTTTTTTACCGAAAGTGGGAGAGTTAAATTTGTAGTTAAAGAATTTAATTTAAAAAAAAAAAACGGAATGTTTAACTTACTAGTTTCGTTCTTAATCACCAAGATGAATTTTCAAACGAGAAGACTAATTTCCTACCGCAATAACGAATTTTCATCGAAATATGTGCATTTTCCAACCAAACGGTTGAATTTTCAACTAAAAAATATAAATTTTTAATTTAAAATGTCAATTCTCTACCAAAAATGATATAAACCAATTTTATTATGACGTTAATAATTTTTGGAATATCAATTCGATTGGGGTAAAATTTTCCAGAAAACTTCTTTGTACTGTTGTTAACAACTTTCTCGCTGAAAGTTTTTCGTTGCTCAAAATTCGCTCGATAAACGAAACGCTGGAAGTTAGAGAAGTCCGGTAAGCGCCACGCACCAGAAAAAAATTTTAAACAATTTTTCTTAAATACATTTTTAAGGTTCTTTTGCTCTATCAGTCGAAGGACATTTTGAACTACATTATCTAAAATTTTTATTGAAAAATCCTGAAAATTGATTGACTGAGCACGAGTTGAAAATAAAAACGAATTAAAATTGATTTTTCCATAAAAGCCAGTTTTTTGGCTTTAATTAGAAAAATAAAAAAGCTACAACTTTTTGCTTGAGGGAAAAAAGATGCGCAATGAAATTCTACATCTAGTTATAGTCTTTAAAATTAAAATACGAAAATGCTTTTGAAAACTTCCAGGGGCCTCCCCACAACACCCGGCAAAATAAGTTTATGTGCCCTCTTTCGATCCGGCAGCTCAATTTTTGAATTTCCAGAAACTATTTTTAATTTAAAAATAACTTTAAATTAATGAACTCGTAATTAAAGGCTTTAATTAAATTTCAAATATTGTTTCAGTTTAACATATTCAATTTTTAGAACATTCAATTTGAAATTTTTTATTTAAGGCCATGTGACGAGAGAGTCACGTGACCAAACCTGGTCTTCGATTATTCTTTCCCAACTTACGTCTAAACGAAATGAGGTATCGCTCTGAAAGTTTGGGAAATGAGAGAGGAGGTAATAAAGTCCATGTCTCTGCTTTGTTCCGGTGGAAATTTTGAGAAAATTTTTTTTTTTTTTTGAAGAAAATACTAGTGGAAGTTTTCTCTCCCAACTTACGTCCACACGGAATGAGATATCGTGTTAAAAATTTGGCACGATAAATAGAAGGCATGCAAGAATTTGTCACTGGTCCTAAATAATTAGAACAATGAAAAAAGTGTTTTTTTTTTAAATTTCTATTTTGGAGAAATACCAATCGTGCTGTCGTCAAGCCCTGCAGGCAATTTGCAATGTTGTCAATGGGCTAGTTATGAGGTTTATATTTATCAAAGTGGGACAAAACAACAAAAATCGCTCACGAACATTATGCACCAATAATGCAAAAACTAATGTTTGCACTTGAAAGGCAAATAAACATATTTGGTCTGACATACGTATCAGTCTGGTATCAGCTGTGTCAAAGCAGCAAAGGCGCAGCGAGTAGACAACTTCGAACGTCTAGGGTCTGTGGGTAGAACAGATTGCATAATTACCGTAAGAGAAAGTTAAAAGTCAAACTTCTGCTGTAAAACCTAATGTGTCCGTCGATAATCATTACTTGCATAAGTAAACTTTTTTCTTCCTCCAACTCTTTGCAAGGCCCCAAACGATCCTTTAATATTTATTAACATTTCCCGAAAAATATTTCCGCGTTATTTAAACTTTTATTTTTCAATATGGGTGAAAAATATTGATCTTAGGGCTGACTTGATCAGCTGTTAAACTCATCACATGGCCTTAAGAAAAATAACAATTATTTAATATTTAGAAATATCTGACTGTTCATTTAAAATCCGCAATTACAAATCAAAAACAAAAAACTAAACTTTGATCATTAAAATTTTAATTACACTATTAAAAAAAAAAATAATTTGTTTTAAGAATTGTGAAGGGCTTTAAAAGTATAAAACGCATTTCCTTAAAATTCGTAGGAAAATTGAAAATGATTTTGTATTTTAAAAAATTAATTTAAGAGAATGTTTGAAAAGACTTAGAAAGATTTAGGAAAAACGCGAATCATTTTAAAAGAAATTTAGAAGTTCTGAAAAAGTTATAAAAATAATTAAAAATTTGAAAAACGTAAAACAACATTAAGATTTTTCTACGGACAGTAGGTCTTAAATTGTCATTTATACATAACACTTTAACAATTTAAGAAACAAATTACATTTTTTAAAGTGTGTAATTAAAATTGTCACGTTCAAAGTTGAGTTTTTTGTTTAGTTTTGTGTATTTCATTTGTAATTACGGATTTTAAATAAACAGTCAGATATCTCTAAATACAAGATAATTGTTATTTTTCTTAATTAAAAAATTTCAAATTGAATGGTATAAAAATGGAATATTTTAAAGTAAAACAATATTTGAAATTTAATTAAAGCCTTTAATTACGAATATATTATTTTTAAGTTATTTTAAAATTAAAAATAGTTTATAAAGTTTCAATCGGGTGGTTACATTTGTCTAACTAATAAGACTTTCAAATTTAAACAGTTTAAATTTTGAAGTTTAAACCTGGAAATTCTAAAATGTATGAGCTGATTCTGAAGTCGCCTTGTAAAATCAAATATTATTTACTTTCAGTACTTAAAGTACAGTTAAATTTGAAAATTATTAATTAATTTATATTAAAATTTGATCGACTAAAAATGTTTTTTGATCCTAAACCATCTATTTCAAACATTTCTAATTTTTAATTTTTGAAGTCTTTAAAACTGCTTTTTAAAATTCTTTAAATAAAAAGATACGACCCTCTTTTTGCATTGATGACAAAGTATCATTTGTCGCTCTATTTTCATTTCATTATTCTCAGTGCTGTCTGCTCATGACAGCCAGAGACATTCTCATGTTCGCGCGACTCTGCTACCACTTCCCCCCCATGCCACGGTTCTCCGCAACGAGGGAGCCGAGGCTACGCTCCGTGCGCAACTTCAGACTACTCTAATCTGCCCCCCCCCCCTGTGTGTGTGTGTGCGCATATATACTACTTGTTAATGAAAAATTAGCCATATATATTGTTGAAATTTCAACTATGCAGTTGAAATTTTAACTACATGTAATTGAATTTTAAGTAACGTTAAAAATATATATACGGCGCAATTAGTGTATTCCAAAGCAAGTATAGTTTTTCAGGGAGTTGAATGAGTTTTACTCAAGATTATTAAATTTTCAAAAATCTTGAATAAAACCCATAAGAATACCTGAAAAATACTGTTGCTTTGAAATCGGCCAACAGTGCCAAAGGCGTTCTGGCAAGGAAATGATAAAAACAGTGAATATTTAGCAAACATCTTTTATATATATATTGTCATTTTCCACATGTCATATGTTATATTATATTAGCCTATCTAGTTTTGAATAGGTTGGAGAAATCATTTAGAGCATCTCCTAAGCTCTGCACATCCTTTTCGAAAGACTGTGCTCTTCTTTTGGCTATAATTTAAATTATGCAGTTACAACAAAAATTAAACGGTTTAAATATTCTTCGGAAACCCATTTGAATGGTGGCATTTCAAGAAGGCGCAAGTACCACTCTGATAATTTTGAAGAAACCAAAAAAAAAAAAAACGTTTCCGAAGATAAAAATTTCAATTCAAGGAAGGAAAAACCCTACTTTCGAGATAAATCGGTTCTGAATTAAAACGTAAAAAGTTTGATTTGAAGTTATGTGCTTCTTGAGCTCATTTAAGAACGTGGAACGCGAAGCCTTTTCTTATTGAAAATGTAAGATTTGAAATACCGTTGAAGACATTCCAGCGTTTTAGCGATTTTAAGAGGATAAGCGTAGCCCAGGCAGTAATATAAGAGAAATGTCAGGTACATTCCCCCTGTAACATTTTTCACTCGAACGTATTGGACTTTCTCAATAAAGATGCTGGATTGTGCGCTTTCTTCATAAATAAATGTGCCTGTAGAAACAAAGCCAATCTTATTTCGAGTTAAATAAAATGATGGAAGAAAACAGTTTCCAACGACGAGAATCACGTATATTGTATATAGTTTGATGAAAAAATGTTTAGCATTTTGGACAATGAGATTTCGGTAAAAAAAATTCTTTCCACACCGACCAATACCCATACATATATTTTTAATTGTACGTAACTCTAGAGCAGGGGTCTCCAAAAAGCGATCCTGGTGTCTACTAGCGATCCCAGGCCAGTAGATCGAAGCAACTCGGCTCTGACACAAAACTATCAAAATCTTTTACTTGATTTTGAGCCCCTTAGAACCCTTTAACCCAAAACCCTCAATTAAATTGGAAACTTTACGCTAAAATTGAAATCTCCACGGTAAAATTGAGAATGAACAAAAAAATAAATAATATTAAATGAAATAATTAATGCAATTTTAATGTTTTATACTCACAATTCAAATTAACTGAAAATCAATTTGTTTGTGAATAATTAAATAAAAAGTTTGGGAACCGCTGGTCTAGAGCAGTGGTCGGCACGCTCTTGCCCAGGGCTGTGTACCCTGCCCTGGCTGCCCTACGACCTACTTTCAGGGCAGTACCTGCGAGCTTGGCCAGACCACCCCTTTCCTCAAGGGTCCTTTGTTAGAAAATGGGAAAAAAATGTGACATTAAAAAATTCGTAATTTTACAATCAGTGACTTGAAAGTAATATATTTGGAATCTCCGTATTTTTACGATTCCAAAGACATTTAATTTGTCTATAAAGGTTGAAAATTTGAGAAGTATTTAGTATTAAATTGACTGTAAAGCTGACGTTTCTTGATATTAAACTCCTTAAAATTTTTAACTTTTCTAGGCAAGCAATATATCATTGGAATCGGAAAAATTCGTAGATGCTGATAATGCTATTTTCAACATCTACGAATTTTTCCGATTCCAATGATATATTGCTTGCCTAGAAAAGTTAAAAATTTTAAGGAATTTAATATCAAGAAACGTCAGCTTTACAGTCAATTTAATACTAAATACTTCTCAAATTTTCAACCTTTATAGATAAATTAAATGTCTTTGGAATCGTAAAAATACGGAGATTCCAAATATATTACTTTCAAGTCACTGATTGTAAAATTACGAATTTTTAAATGTCACATTTTTTCCCATTTTCTAACAAAGGACCCTTGAGGAAAGGGGTGGTCTGGCCAAGCTCGCAGGTACTGCCCTGAGAGTAGGTCACAGGGCAGCCAGGGCAGGTTACCCTGCCCAGGGCAAGAGCGTGCCGACCACTGCTCTAGACTCTAGAGACTATACAATTCGACCATGATTTAAAAAAAAAGTCAAAGAAATCTTTTAGAAATACATAAGCGTTACCAGACCTTTTATTCAAAATATTATGCAAAGCTAATGATGATTATCTATTTTTATTTTAAATCAACGCTGATAAGTCGATTTTTAACTGTATATTTACATCTTCCTTAGTATGAAATTAACGATTTTAGCCTCCACCATTAATAAATCGCATGATTATTTTTGAGTTTTATTACAAAAATAGCAAAGCCGTGTGGTCAGACAAAAACTTGCGGAACAAACTTTGGAGTGATATTTAAAATTCTTTCTATGAAAATTTTGGCAATGTTATTTAGCAATTTCTAATTTTTAGTTTAAGGCAGGTACGTTATAATACACTTTAAGTATTTTTTAACATATAATATCCAAACGAAGTCGTTTCGAATTCTGAAACCTAACTAAATTGTTCTTTGACATGAGATACTTAGATATTTAATATATTTAAAATGAGATATTCAGATATTTATTATTTATCATTGTATCATCTAGATATTTTATTTTAAAAATTATTTATCAAAGAAAATTAGGACATTGCTGGGTCTTAAAACGGTCAGC
>NC_046663.1:113412588-113452601 GCF_010883055.1 Belonocnema kinseyi
TATGAGCTTTTCGAATTTTGATACGAATTTCCATAGAAAAGTACATTTGAATAAAAACATAAAACTTACGTCTGTTGTACTTTTGTGAAATAAAAAACATTATTCAAATATCTACGAAGAAATCATAAAAGGAAGTGTGCTAAAATGATCTACTTACATCAAACAGTCTAAATAAAAGGCCTTGTTCTTCGTTAAAATGAACGATGAGTAATGGAAAAATGACTAATATTTTTGGCGTTTCACACCGCACCACTTCCATCATATCTTTAGCATTTTGCAAAATGCTTGTTAGTTCATCAATTTTAGCTTTATCGCGTTGAAAAGACTTCTTTGTCTGCATTTCTTCAAGGTTTAGTTCAAAATTTCGGCATCGAAGCTTGAAATATTTTCGAATTTGATTGGCCTTTTCAGACAAACTTTTGGTCCACATTGTTAATATGTTGATTCCTAGCAGCTGTTTGGCATGTTGAGTTATATACTCAGGTAACCGTAAGAAGGGCCATCTCTGATAAAGTAATTCCAACTTTCGCTCGAAGGATTAATTTCTGATCTCTGAAGGGGAAATGTGTCCCTCATCAAGACTGAAATTTCTATATCATGTCTTTCATCCTCATTTCTTAAATAATGGTCGTACAAGGATAAAGATTAATTTTCAAGGACTTCCCAAGTTTCACCAGCAGGCAATGATGGTGCATATGCAATGCAACCATACTGGTCTTGTCTCCTAGAAGTTACGAAGATTTCAGAGTCATCGTGATCACTTCCCTCATGTAGCACATCATTTTTGCGTTTCTTTTTCATCTCAGGTGTTAATCTATATTGCACTGAATTGTGTGTTTTTGTTCTCAAAGTCGCTATTCCGTTCGCGATGACTTTGTCACCAATTCTGTTGCTATCTGACTCCGGAAATATTTCAGCTAAACCCGCAGAAAATGCATTCTATACTTTCCTCGTTGTATCTTTTATAACTTCTATCATGTAATTTGCTATATTCGCGACCAATCTACGCCTATCTTCTGGCAAAAATGGTCTCATCTCATGGCCGTAGTTAATGAGTCCTTGTAGACAAAGACTGAGTAATATTTCTTCTCCCAAAATAAAAGCTCTTGCCTGCTGTTGTCTATTATTAGCATTGTGATTATTTTCATTATTGAATTGCAGGCCATCTGAAATGTGAAACTTTGAATACAAACATGTTGAAAGTTGAAACATAATCAAATTTTGAAAGGAAAGAAAAAGTTATCAAAATAGTTTTATAAAATATTTTACCCGAACTTTCATCGTTATTGTTGTCAAGACTGATAATGTCAGTCTTTTGTACAGATTCAGCCGTATCTACAAAATGAATAGAAGATCTTTCAGGTAAGACCAGCAAAGTAAGTGGGTCGTCTACTTTTGCAGCCAACTCTAATAGAATTTCATCTTCGTCAATTTCCATGCCGTCCATTACCAGCTGCATGAAATATTCAATTAAAATTTAATTATTTTCTTATAGGGATTTTCGAAATTTACTCCGTATATAGTTTTATAAAAATTAATGGCTATTATGTATTTTATAGAAGAAAATGCACAACACCTGGTATTTCCCTTTGGGAAGACATAACTTTTTCTGAGCTTCATAACCTGCTCCACGGTGGAGCCTTTCACAAATTTTTTATTTGACCCATCTGGAGAAATAACCTTGAAAACTGGCATTTTAAAGCTAACAATTAAAAAATATATAAGTAACTATTTTTCTATATAACAAAAAAATATGCAGGGTAGAGTAAAGTCAAACTTTAAACAGTTTGATTGCAAATGCATAGATCTCTATTTCAATAAAATGACCTAATGAAAAAGCATATGAAAAGTTTAGCTTTCAAAAATTCTTTGTACACCTGAAATCTCCTCGCAATAAAAAAAGTGCTATTCAAAACAAAGAACATTTTTTCTGACCTCTTCTTTTTCAGAATTGAATGTGAATAATATAAATAATAATTTTAATCATAATGCTTTAATGAGCAAGGTCATACCGTACTCTTTTATAAGTATCTTGTTACAGAGGTGTCGCAACTAGCCCATATTTTGGCTTGATGCACAATTTCGTCCCAAGGTTGTAAATATGGAGTGGTTCATAGGTTACCAATTGATTCAATGCCCGGCAGAATTCTGTCTACTTCATGAGCACGAATGTCAGGCCTATATGTACTCCACTATTTATCGTAGAATATGGACGTTGGTTCAACCTACGTGAAGAAAGGTACAAATTTTACCAAGTATAACCCTGTATTGGTAACCAATTGATCAGCGACAACAACGTTTCCCTTCTCGTATTCAGTACCTTTTACAGTAACTAAACTGCATTCTTCAGGATTGTCTGGCAAATTTGAACTTAATACAGCCGCTTGAATATCTGCAGAATACAGGTGCTTTTCGAAAAGAAAAATTTTGTGCGTTTGTACGTCCAATCTTATATCAGCTCCTAACCTAAGTAAGCTTTGGAGCAACTCGTGTTTCTCACTTAACGATTTTGTTATGTTAATAAAGTTGTGCAGAAATCGAATGACCCTTTTAAAGTAGGTGTGCTTGCTTTCGAACCGCATAGCCCATACTTTTATTAAAGGTCCAAATTTTTAAATTAAATCAGGGTAGTGCCAAATGAAGTTATGCTTTGGGCGAAGATTTATATCAGGAAACTGTGTTACTCTCAATGATAGGTATTCGTCGATAGTTTGTTGCAGGTAAGGAAAACAGGACTTATGAATAGCAGGTGCACAAGTTATTTCTGTTACTTCAGTTAGAAGAAGTACGAGATTCCAAACTGGATCATTCACATCCTTAACTTTATTCTCAATTATCAAAGGAAACAACCTCAAAAACTGGAATATTTGAAAGGTTCCACCTGCTAACTTTGTTTTCTTTTTAGAAATTTTGCACGGTTTATCTCTTCTCTCTTGTTTGGAATAAGGAAAAGATTCTATTTGGTGGTTAAGGTCAGCAAGTGTAAACCATCCTTTCTTTACAAAATCAAGTACGTAAATCTGAAGATCATAAGCGACGACACCTTCGAATAGATCATGACCAAGACATGGAGCTAATCCAGGATTGCACACATGAAATTTTTCTAACTGATTGAACACAGAGTCGAATTTAATGCCTTGGTAATCTGTCAGGTTTTCATCACGAATTTTCTTTAAGGCTTCCTTATAAGAATCTACGGTCCGTGTTTCGTAGACTTGGATCATTCCATTTTCTGAATAGAATTATTCGCGTGTCATTAGACAAAATCTACAAAAGTACTTGAACGATTCTCCCGTGTACTTTATTATGGTCGAAATCATGCTCTTTGACCAAGGTAATCAGTTTTATGTTATTAACATAAGAGCGAAGGTAGTCGGGTAAATTTCCGAAGCTAAGGTACACTCCGATAAGTTTGTACACGGATTTATCCGAACCAATTGGATTCACGGTTTCAAACGCATATTGAAATCCCATAATGCTTATCACAATACAGGAACCTTCCAGCGTAATTTGTTCTTTGTAAATGCTGCCATCTACACAGTATGTAAGGATATCAGAGTTGCCAAGCTGAAGATCGGCAGTAAGCTCATTTTCGACAGATTTGTCTTTAAAAAGACACCTGATTGTTTCCTCTATGGACACGTAATGAAATTTTTTTTAAGGGGCATCATCTCGAGGCGTCCTAACGATAGGATGCCAACGCGCGCGATCGACTAGATGATACCTAACCAAAAATAGTAACAATAAAAAGGTAACCAAGAAATAAGCACTAGAAAGTTTTAGATCGCGGAATTGAACGAGATGAAGCTAGAAGTTGGCCAAAACTAGAAGATGCGAGCAAAGCATGAAGGTGCCACTTCTCGCTTATAAACTAAACGCGAGAAGTGGCAACCTTCATGCTTTGCTCGCCCGAGATAGAACTTTCATGAATTGATGAAGCGAGTGAGCACCTTTTAGTTTTGGCCAACTTCTAGCCTCATCTTGCTCAATTACGCGAACAAGACAAGACGCGATAACTTAGTTTTTTATTGTTTTTATTTTTGGTTAAGTACCGTCAAGTCGTGTCGCGTGCGTTGGCACCCTATCGTTAGGACGCCTCGATCTGGAGTAATTCGAATCTGTTCTGGTTTCACGTAGGAAAAATTACCCTTTTTTGAAAGGTCGTCTTCAAGCAAGCGTGTTCTCAAATTTTTTCGAATGACATCTTCACTCTGTTTATCGCAATTAGTCACTTCAGAAACTACGTACTGAAGTGTGGTGACGGGAATCATATACTGACATTCGACACTCAGATAAAGTTGAGAGACATTAGAAACAAATAAATACGAATTATCTTCAGATTCAGGACATTGACACTGATTATTTGTTTCTTTCTTGCTGTTATCGTCAATCAAAGTAATTCCCTCATTTATGGATTCGTTATTATTTATCCTAGAAAATTCGAATTCATTTTCGACAACTTTATTAAGATTATGTCCCTCAAATTCGTCATTTTCAGAAACATTGGTATAATCAGTATTAGTTATTGGAATAGCGCTTCTGTGCTCTTTTGACAAATGTTCAGTAATCGAATTCAAATTATCGTAAGCTTTTCTACAGGGCCTTTGAGGACATGTGACCTTTATTTGGCTGCGAATGTGGTCTTTCAAGTACACTAACAGAAGGGGATAATTGTCCAATTCTTTTTTACACATATCAACGTTACAGACGTATTTTGCTTTATCATTTGCAGCATGATTCGATTTTGTTTTCTGAATTTTAGGCTTCAAATGAATCGAATGAATACGAGATAGGTGTGCTCTAAGGGACGCCTCTTGATCAAAGAATCTTGCACACCTTTTGTAACCACATTGAAACTTTCGATTAACATTTCTGTGGTAGATGTGATGTCACAAATGGAGTATCAAATGAGGTGTCTCATATAAGCAAAAGCGGCAGTAAAACATACTGTACTATCTCCAACCAAAATGATTAAAATTCAAATTCCTCAATTTTTCATAAAATCACATTTAAGATTATCCATGACCAATTAACTAAATATTTATTGTTATACGCATGTGACCAACTGCAAATATTTTGTAATTTTAAATATTTTATTTAAAGTTTGAAGTAGCGCCAGTTGTGATGATGAAAAATTCATCTAGTATTCTTCAATCATATCTTTAGGCGTATAGTTATTTGTT
This sequence comes from Belonocnema kinseyi, assembly GCF_010883055.1. Lineage (NCBI taxonomy): Eukaryota > Metazoa > Arthropoda > Insecta > Hymenoptera > Cynipidae > Belonocnema > Belonocnema kinseyi. The sequence goes on from NC_046663.1 coordinate 113,417,772, forward strand.
GATCAAAATATATTTTCTTTTCAAAGTAGGATACTTTTTATTATATAATCTTTAACGAGAGAAAACATTTTCAAGTGTAGAGGTTTATGGTATAAAATTTTAAAGTCCATGATTTCATACTTCGAAAACTTTAATCATTCTTCTATATACAGTTTAAGGGCTATTATAATAGTTTTGAGAACTGGCAGAAATAAGGGTGTTTTAGTTCTCTATAAAGTTTGGCTTGATAAATAAACAACTGTTAACTTTTTTGTATAATTTTATGAACATTGTAGGCTTCATAACCTGAAATATTTATAAAATTACAAGGAGCAAACTGACATTCAAATATTAACCACATGAAAACATGATTCATATTGTATTTTGTTGAAAAGTCGTCTTTTTGGAATAGTTATTCATGTTGGTTAAATATTCATCGTTTTTCTGTTGTAGACTCACTTTTTTGTTAAAAATTTATACTTAAAGTTTTAAAATTGATCTTTTTTTTTATGAAGTTCGTCTTTTTACCATAATCATCAAGAAGAAATTGTTACCTTTTAAATTCATGGTCATTTTAGGTTACATAGCCTAAAATATTTATGAAATCACAAGGAGCAAACCGACATTCAAATTGTAACTACATGAAAACATGGTTAATATTGTATTTTATTGAAAAGTCCTGTTTTTGGAATATTATTCTTGTTGGTAGAACATCTATATGTTTTTGTCGTGAACTCACTTTTTTCTTTAGAAATGTGTATCTTAATATTTTAAATTGAAGTTATCTTTATAGAAACCTTTTAGTCGATTAAGAATGGACAGATATGCAGAGATTTAAATTTTTCTTGAGTCTCCATTTTTCTACATCTCTGGAAGTCAGAAAATTTTGCCCAATTCTTTTAAGGTCACTACTGTCTTCGGAAAAAATCTATAACATCTGGGTAGACTGGAGAAGAACTTTCTATGAAAATTTATTTACCTAGTCAAAAACCAATTTTTTTATTTGAAAGTTCAACTATTTGATAGAACATTTAAATATCTACTTTTTCAGATAAATTGACTATTTTTTATTTTCGATTCAAGATAATCTTTAACTGATATATCAGCTATATCATGTTTCGTTGGGAATTCATCTTTTTTGTTGAAAGCTCAACTACTTGGGTTGAAATTAAAAGCGTATACTTTGTGAAAAATTCGTGTATCATAGAGAATTTGTCTTTGTGGCTTTAAAATCAAACTGCATGTTCAAAAATTAATGTTGTTTGTTGAGTATTCATCTTTATGGCTACAGAGTTTTTTGAAAATTTATTCTCACAAATTCATAAATTGATTATAGATCTATAATTTATACTTACAATAATTTTAAAAAAAAGTTTAATATCTTAAGAAATTTGTGTAAGATTCTCATTTTTCTTATTCCAAAATAAGAAAATTTCATCCGAATGAAGCAGGGAACACTTCGAACACTAATGCGGTACTAAAGAGAAAGTTTTTATTCCATTTTGCGAAATACAACAGCTGTATGCCTTTTAGGTTATCTTTTAACGCGGAAAACGAACAAATAATCCAAAATGCGAACCTAACTAATTATAATAATTTAATGCCAACTTACCTCTTGCTTTCTTCTTTTAGAGATGATATTATTAATTAATGAGAGATGATATATTTGAGAAATAACTGATGCGGGATTTGCCATTCACTTACATTCTCTGGCAATTTCTGGCTTTGCGGGAAGCGTATGATTACGCATACTTATGCGCATTGTGCGAATGAATTTTCAACTACTGTTGAATTATTTTTTTTTCTGGCAAATGAACGAGATTTCAACCACAAAAGTGGTTGAAAAAAGGTTAAATTTTCAAGATCTTTCTCACAGTGTAATATATATATAGGTGTGTGTGTTCAAGTAATAACCTCAGATAAATCTTTAAACCACCTTAGAAATTGTTCTTACTTCAGGAAATATGAATTTTGTTCCCCATATATTAAGGCAAACGACTTAATCAGATCCTGTAAAGTTTCTAACCATCTTTCTTCCTCCTTTCAGCGGCGAGAGGGTCTTGAGGTCACGTCAACATGAGCGAGGCACGAGCCAGGAGCGCCGGTACAAGCGAAGCCACCGAAGATCACCTAGCAGTGGACGCCAACATTCTCATGTTCACTCTCACCGCGATCGTGATCGTGATCGAGACCGCGATCGTGATCGTGCACACGTAACTCACGCAACATCCTCCAGACGAGCCCGACCCCATCGTCACCATGCATCCTCTTCACCAAGTCAGGAGCGCCATCGCCATCGATCACCATCACACAGGAGTCAGGTCAGTTTCAAATCCAATGAATTCTTCTATTTCTTGTTCTTTTCACTCCTCTCTCTTTGTTTCTTCGCAAAGTGAACTACGAGTCGCGGTGATCCAATTTACCCACATGATGTTTTTATCATCACCATAAACCGCTCGAATTAACACTTTAAAAAGTAGTTATAAATTAACGGAACATTGCGAAACTGCTTTTAACGTAAAAAAAACTCTCACGCAAAAGTTTAATTGTTTGCTAAACCTTCTCTTTTTTCTTCAACATTGGTTATTTAATTTGTTAGGCGATATGTAGCGAATTTGGTACAGAGTTAATTTTATATAATCGAACTGCAATGTTTACACCATGATCAGATGACTGGAATTTATCCCTAGGTTAAAAATTACTTTTACCTAGTGTCAAGTCTAAAATCTGTACTATTAATTCACATTAAAATATTAAGACAATACAAAATATTTGTGCTCAATTCTGATTGAAAAAATCCTGCGCTTCCTGAAACATCATCTTCGGGCTGACACCTACCCAGTGCAAAAGGATGGAAACAGGATGTTTGTCCGAGGGTTTATCAAGGACATTTGCCTACGTTCGTTACAATTCTTACTAATGCATCGCACTCGTCTATTATTAACAGCAGCTTACTCCTTGTCAAAGAGTAAAGAAATGAGAAGCAGAGTCGAAAAGAAGTCTTTTAAACTCTTTCGAACCAAAAGTTTCGTCTATTACATTTCTCTAGCAAGCGCCACAAGCGAGTCGAGTAGCCGAATACCGATGATTCTTCTTTCTTCCACGGCGTGCGTTGCTATTTTCAACCGTCGACTATTTTCGAGGGGGAACTCGTGACGCGGGTTTCGCAGCGGTTTCAGTGCGTGTTTGCGTCAGATGGCTAGTGCAGCATCGCCGAAGTTGCTTACCGGCAGGCCGGCTTGTCATGCCCGGAGACACGCCCTCGGAATACGTATTTGCACCTTCAGGAACCAGGAACCTATAAACAGTCAGTATTCAGAATAAAGTTCTCTATTGAGTGATAGTGCCTTCATTGGACTTTCAAGTGACACCTTCGGGTGATTCGGGAACTAGAAACAGCTGATTATATCAGTTTCGAAAAGAAGAACTTCGCAGTTAACCCACCTGAAAAGTTTTGCGGATTAAGAGTAGCTATTAGTATGATGAATTCTCGTAAATTAGCAGACTCTATACGTAACAGAAAATAGAAAACCAGGAGAAAGTAGAAGGAGGACACCTGGTTCCAGAAATACTCGCGAACACTTCGTGGCCTCTGCTTCCGAAAGAGTATTTAGATAAATGAACATAGTGGTGAAATTGTGAGTGTGAATAATAACAATGTATATCAATAATCTGCAATAGAATTTGACCAAAGAGATCCTCGTCGATAAGAATTTGGTACAATGGCGCGGCAAAAGATGAATGCAATTAATTTTAACGGATTACTTGCTATGGGTCAAGAGGAACAGAGGCTGTGGTGGCCAGGACATGCCTGGGAAAATTGGCTGCAGAGGGTCATCACTGATAATGAACTCGAGCCTAAACTAGATGTGACACCAGAATCCGAGATCTCAAGCTCCGAGGTAGTCTGCGGTTTCGAGAAGGATAGAGGAACCTTAGAGTCGAATTTCAGAATTGCTAGCTTTTTAAAGAAAACTCCACCTGAGTGCGCTTTTCCTCGATCATTCTCGACCTCCATAAGTGTGATGTGAAAATGTGTAATCAGTAGATCTAACACTGACATTGAATTCTCCCCACTTTTTCCTAACGTGTGGTCGTTTGAGCATGTAATTATTCCCGATGACCCGCCTTTTAACATCTCAAAGCTCGCGCCCTGCATCGCTAGATTGTGCCTCTATACCAACGAGTCGCTTACGTATTATATTTATTTTTGGAACGATTTGAATTTTAGGATGGGTGCAACAAACATGTACTCGGGTGACCTGATACGATCGAGAGTATGTGAGCTGATAACCTAACCTTACTCAATGTTGCCCTCGATCACGACGAAGATGAATGGGGTGGATCATGCACCTGTGGCTTGAATCTAGAAGGTCTTTGGCTTCGAAAACATTCAGTCCGATTAATTAGAATTGAGATGCGTTTAAAAATGGTATTTTTAACTCAATGGATTCCAAAATATTTTGAGATTAGCTAAGTATTCTTAGTTTAGAGGATTTTTTCATATAGAAAAAAAATCAGTTTTTTGACTGATAGATTATAGGCTGTTAGTAACTGAATGAACGCCTTTTTGTTTATTTCTGAGTAAAATTTTTAATTTTTTTAATAAACATTTGTAAAATTAAAGAATGTTGAAAGAATCAAAACTATCACTTTCCGAATATTAAACAATTTTTAAATCAGAAAATTTATGTATGTTCCTCAAAATGAAAAATTGGAAATTGAAGTGCTTCACTTCTAATCATTTCAATTGGTAAATTACAAGTCTGGATGTGACAAGTGAAAAGCATGAACATTTTTGTGGAATTTTAATCATGAACATTTTGACATATTTTAAACAATTCTTTAAAAATTGTAAAATTGCAAAATGAGAATTACTTAAAGGTAAAAATATTACTTTTTTTTCTTATTTAAACCTTGAAAAAGTTAGTCTATTGAGATTGGAAGCAATTTATCATTCCAGTGCCTTAAAATCAATAAATTTTCGAATGTTCATTGATCTTCTCTCAATCATGAAGGCAGCCAACTTAATGTCCATTGTGCTTATGAGCGATTATAAAGAACGACACGAACGAAGTTAAAGTTGATCTACATAACGTAATTCATTTGAGAACTACCCACCTTCCAGAAAGTTTATTCATAGTCCGTGACGACGTGGAAGTCGATCTTGTCAGCAAAACTCATCTTCTGCTTGGTTGAATGTACAATGCCCTCCTTGTCCTCTTCGAGTCTGCGGAAGTTTTTCCTCGACGAGATGTCGCTTCTGTATCGACCGATGACGGACTCTTCTTTATGTGCATACTCTTGGAAAATATTTTTCCAATTTAAGAAAGACACGAGGCAAGCTGGCTCGACACAACTCTAGATAAAGCCAGTAGGCGAATCAAACTCGGACCTAATTAGTCTCCTCGACTCGAATGTTATTTTCTAGTCGAGATTCTATTTTCTATTCGAGAGTATTTATAACTGCCGATATTCACAGATTTTGAAGAAACTTTGTGACAAAGACAACTCTGACGTTCTTCAAGGTACGACCTTGAAGTAAACCCTGTCCTATTTTTAGAACTCGAGTCCATGATCCTACCTACCGTTTCGATGATCAGCTACAATTTATTCTTCCAAGAATTAGCCCTACAAAAAGGGATTCTGTCTTCGATTCTGTAAGCATTTTTGAAGAGTGGTAACAGCAATTCCAACGTGAACCTTTCTGGTTGCTCTAGTTTCCTGCAATGCAGATTACTCCGAGGCGAGTGGATTAATAGCTTGCTAGTAATAGTCACTGTGACCCAATCTAGCCCTCTTTCGTTATTAACGACAAATTCTTACTTCCTGTTTTGCGCCATGAAACTTTTCGCACTTCGACCTTTGAAATATTTGTGATTCAGGAAAAATCAGAGCAAGTAAGAAGATTTCAAATCTCACTCTTGGTAGACATCCTGGATTTGAACTCGCTTTCGACTTTAAATTGGTAGGAAATTTAAGAATTTTTTCTGAAATCTGAATTGTAATATAAAAATTGTTTCAGGGGGGGGGGGGGATCAATACATTAATGCTGTTGGATCCGTACCTTTTTTATCCAGGCTTCTTTATTTTGTATGGAGTGCCAAACTTTAAGAAATTGATCCATCTGAAATTTTGTTATCGATATTGAAAGATTTTGATTAATTTGGACTTAATTAGAATCCGTTGAGTTTTGCACGGTTAAGGGCCGGTCCACCAACCTGAGTTAAATCATTGGTTAACTGACAGCGGGTTAAATGTAATGCCATAGTTAAGCGTCGATTATCTTGTCTCGCGTTCCACCACGTTTTTGGAGGTCCCGGTTATCTTACCAGATAGTCGTTTCGAAATAATTCCTATTTTACTTTTAACCATTCGCGTGATTGTCTACTTATCGGTCGAGTGAAAAGCAAAGAAATATGGCCGTGCGCCCCAAATCCAAATAAGGTTCACTCCACGCTCGTGTTCACACTAACCTGAAAAAGTGAATTTGTATGTGTTTTTTGTTCCTGTTATATTTCTGTTTTATTCGTATTATCTGTGATAAGATGGAAGAAAATAAAGTGAGATCACCGAATTTTCTTCATAGTGCTCCTTCTATTTGATTCAGCAAATCATTTACACAAGCTTTTCTTAAGCGAAATCTCGTTTGAAAATCAACGTCGTCGAAATTATCAAAAATTCAATCTTTCTTTGAAAATTCGCGGTTTTCTGCGGATTAATTCAAAAATGTCTTTCACTTCGTCATCAGACGACCTCAGAACTTCTTCCAAAAACTCCATATTTCACAACAACACTGCACTTTAGGTTAAAGGCCGATTAAATCGCCCTAACGGACACATTTTGACCGGTTAGATTTATCGGTGGTTAATGCGAGTTAACCGACTGTTAAAAAGTATTGGAACGCGTAACTAGCTTTAACCGAGAATTAAATTTTTAACCGAGGTTGGCGGAACCGGTCCTAAGTAAACCAAGGAGTAACAATGATACCAGAAGACATTGGTTTGTACAGGAACTCAATTCTATTTTTAGTATGGCGGAAACTGGCTCGATTCAGTATTTTATTCTTATTTTTGAGAACTTCAGAAGATTGAGGGAATTCACTTTTTCAAAATATTGTCTGCCGCATGCGAAATTTTTTTATCGCGTAAAACATATTTTCTATCAGTAAATGTTTTTCTTGTGAAGATGCCAATTTTCTCATTGGTTCAGTAATGCATACGTTTTAATCACTTAGGTTTCTTTCAAAATTCTTCTTGAATACATTTATATATAAAGCAAGTCAGTAGTTAGAAAACTTGTCATATATATTCATATGTATAAGTGCAATTTCATATTCAGGAGAAAAGCATTTAAAAAAATATTTCAGTAGGAAGATATCCGTTACACACAACCAAAAATTTTCACAACAAGAAATATTTTTCTAATTGACTATTTGCCTAAACTTATTCTGGATTCACTTCTGCAATGGTCTATGAAGGTTCTATTTCTACATTAAACAGCTCAAAATGTTAAATTTCTCAAAATATCTGAAATCTAAACATTAGAGTAGCGTAAGCGCTTTGTTGTTTGGCATCCCAAAGAAGTAAAAAAAAAGATTATTTTAAATTCGGTCAATTATTTGGTTCTGGAAAAGTCGAAAGTCGAGCATTAACGATTTCTACCAATTCTTTTTACTTATGAAATGTGGAATGGATGAATAAACTTGAAAATGTTCCATTTTTTGTATTTCCATATTGAAAATACAGAAATCTAAATATGTGATTTAATTTAAAATTGTCCAAAATGCTACAATTCCACTCTATATCAAAAAATCATACTGTTTTAAACGTTTCCTGTTCAAGTGTAAAATTCTTCTATTCTAAACATTTGAATTTACATTCGTTTATTTTCCCATGAGTTTTATTTCTCTAGAAATTGTTTAGTTTTGCATGGTTTTAAATTCTATTATTAAAATATTTTGTTTAGGCTTGCAAGTTTCAAATATTCCCAGTTAGTAAATATTTAGACCATGAAAAAGTTCTACCCTTCAGAAGATCATTGGTCTTGGAGAGTAAAATTTACGTAAGTTTCGGCCTTCCTTCCTCTGTTTCTCTCTTCATCCCTATTTTTCTCTCGTCGCCAATCTCTCTCTCTCTTTCTCCTCGATGCTCTTGTTCTCTTACACGTTGCGAGAGAGGACGCATTATTCGTTGGAGCGGGCACATCGCAGCCGATATTTTTAGTACCACGAGTATTTGGCGGGGAGGACCGATCGGCTCGTCGTTCGCTTCAACGTCGACGCCGTTGTCTTGGTTTTCGCGGTTCTCGTCTCCTTCGTCCTAGCCACGACTTTAGTGCGTCTCTCGCGCGATCGGCATGTTCGCGTCCTCGTAATGGTTCTTCTCGGGAAACCGGTGATCCTCTTCTTCGATGCTGAGGTTTGGCCGTGCCTCAATCCTCGCGCGCGTCCCTGTCGACGTTACGAGAGAGGTCGAGGTCGCTCCTCTATCTAGTGATTTAAAATCTCAAAATAGAAGAAGAATTAAATTTAATCAGATAAAAGGGAAGATCTAAAGTTTTAGAAAGTTTTTAATGCGGTGAATCAATCTGGGATGGTTTTCGGTGAAGAGTGTTTAAATTGTAAGGTGTTAAAGCAAATCCTCCAAAGCCTTAAAATTTTCAGTTTAAATTCACTTTTTTAAGATTCCTCCTCCGTTCGACCTTGTCATTGATCAACAAGGGTCGTATTTAATACAGTGCTTCCTTAATATAACCCTATGTTTATATTTGCGCCACAAGATAACATGTCAACCACTCGTCCGGATTCCGCTCCTCGGCGAAATAGATATTCTAGATCGTCTACGACGAGTGTGACTCAATTGCTCAGCGATTCGTGTTCAAGTCTCCTACAGAGGCTAACAACCAGGGTTAGAGGTCCTTCGACTACAACCGAGCGTACAGACCCCATCTCCACGAGGAAGACTCCAGTCCTCAGTCGTCATAACAGCACCAGGAGTCGATTCGAGGATAAATACGCGCAGATCCTCGATAGATACACCAGTTACAGAAAAAGGGACGATGATCATCCCCGTAGACAAGAGAGGGATAAGAGCTACCATCATCGAAGAGATGAGAGTCCGTATCTTCGAGACGAGAAAACTTTGGAACCTTCTGTTCAGAGGACTGTTGTCAAAAGCCCCAGGGCGAGTGTTCTTCTTAGCGAAAAAGCTTATCCTTACGTCAGTACCTCAAATATTGGAAGGGACCTTCGGAGGGAGAGAACTCCAGGCTATCATCGAGCTGATAGACACTTAATGAGTAATTCAGAGACTTATAAACATTATGGGAGGCACAAATCTGGTCACGCCGATTCCAGAAGAACGAAAGTGAAACTTCCGAATAGAAGTGGAAAGAGTGAACAGATTGAAGGAACTTCACTTGGGTTGAGATCGAGAAGAGCTGAGGATTGTGAAGCTATTAGTTCAAAGGGAAAGGAATTCGATAGGAAAGAAACGGATAGAAAAGGTTTTTATAAATACGGATTGGATAAAAAAGGTTTGGATAAAAGGGAATTAGAAAGAAAAGAATTTGTTATGAAAGAACTTGATAGGCTTGATCCTGAAAAGACACCGACTGTAAGTGGCGTTCAGGAGGAAGAAGAAACTGATCCGGTTCTTAGAGAAAGAGAAACAAGGCGGAAGGAAATTCAGAGTTTGATTTTGAAGTACGCTGCTTTGGATGAGGCGTACGGTAAATTCACGGACGATAGTGAGAAACAGGAATTAAGTGCTGCTGATAAAATTGCCAGCAAGTATCAGAAGAACAACCTCGACAAGAACGAGATTAAAATCTCGAATCTTCGCAATAATGACGCGGAAACTTTGACGAATCCGATTGTAAGTTGTCGAACACGTGATCTGGCCGATTTTGCCTCGCTGCATGATACAGTGAATTGTTTTTCAATTCCTTTCCTGAGTTGAAAAGTTTCGTCAAGTCTGAAATTTAACAAGTTTGATTTAAAGACTTCATTTCAGCATCTGATTCAGCATATGTTTTGGATTTATTTTAACTGAATATACATTATTTAAGATGAATAGAAGCTGGATGATATTATACTCTGTAATAAGGAAATTTGCTTTTTAAAGATTTACTATATTTACAAGGAATTTTATTCAATAAACCTAATTTTTCGAGATGAAGAAAAAAAAATGTTTCAAAGAAAAGTAGTGGCATTTTCTTTTTGGAGTGTACTCTAAAAGAAAATGCCATCTCCATGGAGACACCAAAGAATTTTTAACTCACATAAATATTGACAGTATGTTTTCAAACTAAGTTCCTGAATGACAATTATTATTCAGGGATTTTGAAAAAATATTTGCAAAAGTCAGGGTATTTCAATAAAAAGAATTTAAGTTTTTTTTCTTTCACGTCTAAAATATTTGAGGCATATACGATACACGTGCGTTTCCGATCATTATCGACTGAAGCCGAATTAGAAGTAACTTAGCCACAGCTGTCAACCGATCGGAAATTGAGAAAGAAATTAGAATATCGCGTTGACATTTTGTGAACTTGTATAAACATTCATGGGCCACACAATTAAAGACGACGTTGAAACGTTTAAGATAAGTAATTTTTCTCTGAATGTTGTTCATGGCACTGATTTCTTTGATCAAAAATGTAGTACCTTATTTATTTTTATACTATTTTGGCAGCTTACTCCTTAAATAAGCGCGTGTCATTCAAAAATGCATGCAAATCGCGATCTGAATTCATTTAAACGTGTTCGTTCTTATTCGGCTTCGGTCAGTAATGATAGGAAATGAGTACGAGTCCCACACAACTCAGTCGTGTATCATGAAGCAATGCGTAGTGTAGATCGCACTACCCAGTGCTCTATTGATATTGATGTAGCTTAAACAACTGGTTACTCCAGATAAACTACTGGCTCATGTCTATACATTAACCAGTAGTGTATGAAATTTTTTTCTATGAACGAACCAGTCGTGTATAGAAAAGCACTCAGTGCTTCAGGATTTTCTCCGTGCGTGTTAAGGAAATATTTTAAAGATTGTATTTACATTTTTTATAAAAACGACACTTGCTCTCACACAAATCGAGGCAGTAATTCTATCATTTAAATCTGGAAAATTTTTGAGAACTTATAAAAGGTTATACAGAAACTTTGGTGTAAATTTTATGCTAAAACAATTACTAGTTCTCAGATTTTCTTGGTATTTCTTTTTATTGACACTAGTTTAAAATAAAAGCGGAATTAAAATGTTGGTGTCCCCATGAAAGGAATAATTTAATTGATTACATATTTCGTATTGGCATTTTGATTTAATAGAAACCAGTACCAAATTCTTTACAAATCAGATTTGATATAAATATCAGGTTTAGTAAAACTTGAATTATTTTTTAGGCATTTTGAACAACAAAAAAACTGATGATCGAAAAATGACACCAACTTTTAGCCCTGAGGTCTTACAATATTTCAGTTTCTTTATTTCTTATTTTTTTCAAGGTTACCCAAAAGCCCGTGTAGAAGTATTAATGGGGACTAAAAAATCAAAATTAATTTATAAGGAGTGAAAGTTATGCGGAAAAAAATCAAAATCAAATTAATTTAAAGCTCGAATCTCAACGTGCGGACAAAAATTCGATTATTTCACAATTTAGAAAACGTGCACGCGGTCAGTCAGTCCATAAGTTCATGCGTATTTTTCAACGCTTCAAATGTAAACAAAAAACAGTATATTCAGTTAATAAAGTATATATTCGCGATCTTCAATTGCCATCGTTTCAACAACATATGGATGCCTTGTTTGTGAAAAGACTGAAAAAGGGTTGTTAAAAATTGAAAAATACGCACGAACTTGAGGCAGGGCCCTACACTTGAAATCGACGAATCTTTTGGGGGCGAAATATATTGTTTTTAGAGGAAATAAGGCGATGCATATTTTTTCTTTTTGAAAAAAAAATTTCAAAAAGTTATGCGTATTTTTGAATGTTGTGCTTTGTTTTCATAAAACCGATTATTTTCTTAAAACCTGTATGAGTTTTTATATAATTAGGATATTTATAATTTTATTTTTGTTTCTAATTGCGTTCATCAACGAAAAATTGAAAAAATATTTAAAATTAACAAAATGGCAGCGGTTTCTCTGAAAATATTAAAAATAGATTTTTTCAAAAAAAAACCCACCTTTTACGTTTTTTGCCCATTTTTACTTGTTTTTTTATTTTACTTTAATAATCAAGATATCTTGTAAGTTCGATGCTTGCTAGATAACTTTTGTATCCAGGAGAATGATTCTTTCTTACGATCGAATTTTCTATTTTTTCTTGGAAACAATGGCAAATACGAAAATAATGTCAAGATAAAAGTTTCAGCGTCTGAAAAATTGTATAAAAAATGTCTCTTGTTCTTTCGCGATATTTCGCATAGTTTACAAGAACAATTCAACAATTAAATTTGTAGGGAAAAAATGGTCCCGGTCTCAAGAATGGTTTAGCCAGGTTTTACAGAAAATCTGTCTTATTATTTTCTTCAAATTTTGATAACATGAAAATAATATTTTCTAGAAAACCCCACCTTTTTTATTCTTCTAAATATTTTTCAAAAATTTATACTAATGCCAGAAAAGCATCTTATCAGTATCATGCGGGCTAAACCATTCTTGAGAGTAGAGCCATTTTTTTCTACAAATGTGATTGTTGAATTTTTCTTTTAAACTATGAAAGATGTTTTCGGTAGTAAGAAAAATATTTCTCCTGGCTACAATATTTATTTAGCAAGCATCGAAAACCCGCTGCTATTTTGTTAATTAAAATTTTTTTTTTTAATTAAATAAATAAACTTATTATTTAAATTTAAATTAAATAAATTAAATTTTTTAAATTTAAATTAAATAAATAAATTTATTTATTTTAAAATAAATAAATAAATTAAATAAATAAATAAACAAAAAAACATCTTAATTATATCAAAAGTTAAAGAGGTTTAAAGAAAAAATTGAGGTTTTTTAAACAAAGCACAAAATTCAAATGCACGCAACTTTTTAGAAACATTTGTTTTGTTTTTTGTTTTTTTTTTTTTTTTTGCAAATCTAAAAAATACTTATCGCCTAATTTCGTATAAAAACAACATATTTCGTCCCCAAAACATTCTAAAATTAAATTGAAAACTTTGTGATAAACGGTTAAAAAATAGTACCTATAAAGTATAAAAACCTCAATCTTTTTCATATCGTCAGTTCGATTCCAACATGATCTCACTAATCAAAGAAAGCAGCAAGTTTGCTTATTTCAAAGTCAAAACAACTGTTATTTTTATTTTTAAATTCCGAATTATTGAGATGAAAAATAAAGCTAGCGCTAGCTTTCGCCAGCTATAATGAAACTTTTATTTCACTCACATTTCTCCACAAATGAGCACTTGTTTATTGTCGCGGAATTCAATAAATTTTCCTATGTTCTCGAGTATCGCGAAAACTGAAATCCGTGCAAAATCATATACGTGTTTACACATAACGCTTGTTGCTTTCAAACGAGATAATATCCCTCGTGACTTAATGAGGTCACGTGTCCCCATTTCGACGTTATATTAAGCAGTGTTCGACTGCAGATCTATCCCACTGTCGACCAAAGCAGCCCTGTGTTCGCCGATGATCGTAGTCGACCTTTGCGACGCGTCAAGGCACTTCGTAAAAATTAAATCAGCTGAGGGTGTTGCCTAGATCTGATGGAACAATTGCTCAAGTCCAAGTTTTACAAGATGATCATTTTAATGTGCTTTGTCCTTTCGAAATTGGCGATTCTTTTCTTTTAATGGCGTAAAATTAATTTAAACATTCTTTCTAATTAAATCCATTTTAAATAGTTCAATTTGTGATGTAATAACATTTGATACTTTTCAATTCGTTAAGACTACACTCGTTTTCAAATTCACATTCTTGACCATATTCTACTTGTTTTTGTAATTATTTCCTAGCTTTTGGTGATTTCAATTTATGAATTTTCAGCTTCAATAAAATCAACCACCCATTTAAGTCAGTACTAATGTTCCTAGTTTTAAACACAATTGTGAAGTCTTTATGGATGGTATTGGAAGTTAAAAATAAGAACCTTTGGAATGTCAAGATTACATTTGTACAAAATAGAATTTTACTTTCTTAAATCAAATAATGTGTATGCAGATGGTTTTCTTTAGAATCATGAAAGTGGTGAATTCCTTGTGGATTTTAATCTCAGTTAATATACTTAATACTTCTCATAAGTTGTTGATGCGTGACCAAAAAAAAGATTCAATTTCCTCTTGTAAAATAAACGCTAAGCAGGTAGGTGCACTTCACAGAGAAAGCGAATCGAAAATAGTTTATTCTAAATTTTTCATTATAAATTTAATGTACTTTACTATTATTTTACTCGAAAAAATAAAATTAGAAGAAGTGGGCAACATCCTCCAACGCTATTTGCTTCTCTGCTTTCCCTTATTTAATGAAATAATAAAATATAATTCCTTGTTTGACGTGAGAGTTTTTTTCCTTCGAAAAGCATATTTCGGCGCGCATCCAATCAAAAATGATTCAGAGTCTTATTCGGTACCAGCAAGTCTTGCACATCGCCGGAAATGCTTCATCCTCTAGAAAATCAGAATAGCTTATAAAATTTTGCCGTAACTTTTATAAAAAGTCACAGCACTAGTTTGTTTTTAAATTTAGATCTTTTCAATGTTGAATAAATTCCAGTAATTTTTACTTTTAAAGTTAACAAACAGGAGTGAAATCACTAAAATTCCACTTTAGAGTTGTAATTTTTTAATTGAAATAAGTTAAAAGTTCCAATATTTGTAACGTCTTGAAGCAATTTTTTAAAGAATTATTCCTATAGCTAGAGAAAAGTAAATAAAATGTCAACTTTGCCGTGAATGCAACATTTCTCTGCATGTCCCAAAGAAATATTTAATAGAATTGAGATATTTTGGTATAAAATTATTCAATAATATTTCAAACTTATTCTATGAGAATTTGATACTAAAATAAAAATGAGACCAGCTGCCAAAATGTATTTATTGTCAAAATATTGGCCATTTTCATTAAGGTTTGTATTTCTTTTTATCTCAGTAAGTTATTCAAATTTTCAAATATTGTTCTAAAATCAGCAGTTTCTTATGGAAAAAGAGTGGGGCAAAAATTTATCATTTTAATATAAAATTCAAATCGCAAAAGGTTATTTTTTTTTTATAAAAATCACTTCGATTTCCGAAAATTAGCCGAAAACCGATCACCTAATTTATGAACGCTCCTTTAAAGTGTTAAAGGAACGTGATTCTTTTTCGCACAGTTTTATATAAACTGAAGTCTATCGCCTGTGCCATCGTAGATATATTTCTTAAAAAAATGTAAGTTCAATTTCAACACGATGACTTGGAACGCGTTGTTAAACATTGAAGTTGGCTAGGAACTCTCGTTAAGAAAGTTTCGTCTTGAAGTATTTGGCATCGAATAATGATTACTCAAGAAGAATAAATTATAGAAGATTCACTGACGTTCTATGCCGTTCTATATTTTCAATAAAAATACCCATATAATTATGGGAATGGTTAATAAAATAAAAATTAAGTAAATCTCGAGTCAAAAAATTATCCAGTGACGACCAGTCGTTTGTCATCGTGGCTTATAGTGAACAATTTCTCTTGCATTTTAGAGTCATATTTGAAAGTAGAAAGACGAAAAGCGGCAGTCAGTTAAACAGTTCAGATAGGACAAAAAGCATTTCGGCGATGTGATCGCTTGCTCGGTTTAACTGCTCGGTTCCGCATTCCAATTCATAATTTTTCGCGCACAAGCGAAGAAACTTTAATAAAATTGCATGCCTTGTTCACATCGAGATACCGTTAACGCCATTTCTTAACTAAACATCATTAGCACGCATTTCCGTTAATAATATCCATACATTGTTGTTGTTTTACAATAATATCCACACGTAGTTTATTGTCTTAAGTCAACTGCTTTGACTAAATAAGATCTAATCATTTAAGATACAATATAAGATACATAATGAAATAAAAAGAGCGCTTTGTACCGATGGTAAATTCGTAACCGCAACTCTCTGACTGGCAAACCATTTTGCCCTCTCCCCTTTCTCTCTGATTGTTGGGTTACCATCTCCGTTGTAATGGAATGGAATGGAACGGATTTTGGAACAATGGATTGGTCGTCAATGGTCGCCTGGGCACTCTGATGATCGGGTTTCGACAACGCTGACTTTGACGCTTTTGGTGGAAATTTTATTCCTCCTCTTACTGCTACGTTCTTCCACATTTCCGTATTTCCGCTTATCTCTGCCTGGGATTAAATCCAATTTAAATTGATTTATTTTAATTTAATTTGATTAAATTCCATTATTTTCTGATGACGGATCTCCGGACGCTGTTGGTCGATCGCTATTGACTTTGACTGCTACGCTACCAACGATGACGACCTTTGACTAATGACATCTTCCAACCGGGTGAAATCTGCGGCTACGACGACAACGACGACCTGCTTCGACGTGGACCGGCGATGCTGTGGACCTGCCGTCGCATGTGCTGCTCCCCACTCGGTGTCGCACACTCATGGCCACTGGTGGGAATCTGAAACGAATTGGTGATGATTGATACTGAAATCCGTTACCGACTATAGAGCCCACGACCACCCTCCGTCGAGGATGACGAAGACGGCCACCTTATTTACCAATCCGGCGACGTCCTGGCAAATAGATGTTCGTGAATACGTGAATACACTCATTGTAGTAGATTTAAGCAAGCCTGAGATCGATTCATCTATCGATCTAATGGTGACTGCGGTACTTCCCACTTTACTTACATGTTCGTTTCGTTTCATTTCTTCTCTTCTCTTACTTTTTTTCTAATTTCATCTAGGAACAAGTCCATAAAAAACTGGACTTTGATACAATTATATTTATCTTTTCAAACTTTAAAAACTAGGAATGATTCAAAAATACTGAATGAAAAGGTAGGCTTTGAGGATTTATATTGACCTGATCAAATAGTAAGATTTTATCTCGGAGCCTGCGTACTTAGTCCAGTCATCTGGTCGGAAAAATAGGGCGAAGATGGTAATTTTTGGGGCAGTTATTTTTTTCCTCTAAAGTTCCTCTTGTGTGGGTGCATAATATGGGGTCAGGTTCTTCTGTTAACAGGATTTCATCCCGGAACACGGACATTTTTTGGAAAAACGTGCAAAATATCACATTCCATTGGATTGGTGCTTTCCTGTGCATTTGGGAGGTAAAAGTGTTCTTATAAAAATTAAAGTAGATACAGTTCTGCGTAAAACTAAAAAAGAACGTTGTTCTATCACCAATAGTTTCGGAACCCCGATGTTTTCAAAATTTTTGCCAAAAATCAAGTTTTTTTGTTTCTCTGTAGCTTGGATCCTGATGGCCAGATCTAAAAATGGTCAACAGATAAATTAAAGTAGACGGAATACCTGTAATTTCAAAAAAAAGATCATTATCCTAACTATAATAGATCGCGAGTTAGCACGCGCGAAAGGTGCCAAAGGGCTTTTTTGAAAGGCCGTAACTCCGAAACTATTGGCGATAGAACGTTTTTTTTTTTACTTTTACGTATAATTGTATCTACTTTAATTTTTATAAGAACACTTTTACCTCTCAAATGCACAGAAAAGTACCAATCCAACGGAATGTGATTTTTGTACCTTTTCTGACAAAAATTTCCGTGTTACGGGTCAAAATCTCCTGTTCACAGAACTTGACCCCATATTATGCACTCACAAATGAAGTATTTAAAAGAAAAAAAGTAACTGCTCCAGAATTTACCATCTAAAAGTACCAGATGACTGGACTAATTCTAAAGTTCTATCTGCTCACTCGTGTTCCTAATACAATTTATGTGGGATTTTTAATGTTTCTGAGTTTGCCGCTCTCGAGATAGAACATACGAATTTTAGCATGTCGATCCTACATCTTCACTATGAGATTTTGCTTCTTAAAAACCAAAATATTTTACATAGTCATGTTTTTAATTTTGATTTCTTGTTTTCACAACCTATATTGTATTAATAGCCAGGTTACTATGTTCCTTCCCCATATTTGAAAGTACAGATATTGGTTCTCAACCTCCATTTTATTCAGTGAATCAAACTTAAGATTTATTTTGTTTAGATTCTTAAGTTGAAAATCTCTTTTTCGTTGTGTTTTAGTATCGTTAAGTAAACAAGAGTCTCTCCATACTGTGTTTTCATTTCAAGAACTAAACACAAACTTAGTTTAATTTTCTTTTTTCAGAATCTAAAGGAAAGTTTCATAGTATTTGAATTTTGTTTCCAAAACTAAACGGGTTACAATACAATTAAACTCTGCACAGGAATAATACTTTACACTCTGGTGAAAGCAGTGCGAAATAATTGAAAAAGTATTGTTGTATGTGTGGAATATCGCGGTATAAAGTTTAGCTATTTAGGGTTTCAAAACAATGATTAAAAATAAAATGTTAAATGACTAAGTCTGAAAAATGTTTCTTATTCTTGCTTAAAGTTGGATTTGTTGGATTTGGTTGAGAAAATCTTGTATTTAAATAAATGCGAGCAGGGTTTTGTAAAGTTTTGATTTGTATACTATTATTTTTCTTATAGGGAAAATAATTATGAAAGATATTTTACTATGCTTTTGAGTAGATTCTGAAAACAAAAAATGAAAACTTTGTGGTATCATTTTTTAAAAATCAAAATTAAGAGGATTTTTCTGCAGGTTCAAAAACTCTTGTCAATCCTATAAGATGTATTTTTAAAAATTCCGCAAAACAACTTCATATTTATCTAGTTTCTCAAAATAAAAAAATTAATATTTTATACATAATTACATATAAATTTGGAACATTTTGTCATTAATTGCAGCATTAGTTTCAATTTCATAATTGGTTTCGCATTAAAAAAAGTTTGACCAAAAATCAAGCTTTCAAACTTTTTATGAAACAAATAATACTGACTCGACAAAAATTTGCTTTAGCAATTTACTGGAAGGTGATTTATGAAACTGCATTCTAGTGAAAGCTGACTTGTTGAGGAGTTTTAAATTAAAAAATTTAACTTTCAAAACTGAAATTCCCTGGATTTTTATAGTACTCACAGATGTTTCCAGCGATTTTTCTTAAATGATTAAACTTTTAAAGATTCTTACATTTGGGTTAATTTTCTAATGTTTTCAGGTTTATGTAAAAATTTAAAATTGCCTAGATAGCCAGCTAATATAAAATCCATTTTATATTTTCATGGAAATTATTAACTTGAAAAAAGAAAGATGACTTCTTAGATAGAAGCTTAAATTATGATTTCATGAAATTTGATAAAATTTCTCGTTTTCGTGGACTTATTCCTACTTTTTCTTCCTTTCCCCTTTAAAACTACTTTTAACTTCAATCTTCTTTCACATCTGCTAATTATGCATTTATCTCTCTCTTATCTTTCATCTTAATGGCCACCAATATCCTCAGTTTCTCACCTTTTCATTCTGTTTCTTATCTTCCTTTGTTTCTCAGCTCATTGTTTATTTATGTTTCCCACTTCTCCCCACCCCCTCTATCTCTCTCATTTCTTTCTTTCTCTCCTTACCGCTACTCACTAGTTTTTTTCAAGTCTGTAGGCATTGTACTGCGACACGATACCTACACAATTGACTCTCCGCGAATATCACGCAGTCGATGTTTTTCGATCACTACGCATCACTTTACTAAATTATTTTTCATTATTCAGGATTAACGCATCGCGCTCTTGTGACACGTACTCCCTTTTTTCAGATGCTGACAATTTTCCATACACCGCGTTCTTCGATTAAATCAAAGAAAACTAGTTCAAGATAGAGAATAGTTTAAAAAAACGTCATCTCGACTGGCGTCATCGGTCAAGATAAAATCTTTGCTCTCTCTCTCTTTCTCTCACACACTGATCGATGATCCTCTTTCGAAATGGCGTTTCATTTTCACACGAAAATACATTCGCTCTGGATTCTTGGTTTTATCTTTTTCGTATTTTAAAGTCAATGAGTATGTTTGTTGAAGCGGGACAGAGCCAATGTTGCCTTGCGTGTCGCATTGCTTCGTGTATAGGATTGACAAGATTTAAAGAAAACGACAAAATCCCTCAAAATTCCCGGAAAGTCATCTCGGATTTTGGCAAACGCCCTTGTTCAATGATGGAAAGAACTAGTCTTCTGAATTCAGTTTCAGTTCAATTCTGCAGATCAGCCTTGCAAGATAAGTTTTTGATTCAGAATAATTTAATTAAGCAAATTATTCATTCCTTAAAGAACCGTCTTCAAAAAATGTCGGAAGAAAATTTTTTTAATCCTACCAAATAGTACGATTTGTTTATTTCAGCAAAATTTGTTTGTAATGTTCAAAATTTATGATCGTAAATAGATTTTAAAATATAAATTGTAAATTTAAATTATTCCTTTTCGCAATAAGGTGTCAACTTTTTGGCAACTTTTATTCAAACGTCATCATTGTATGACTACTTTTCTTATGAATTTTTATTTTGAATGGGTGTTTTTGTGCTATTAAGTTGCAATTAATTTCAATTAAGACAAGTCAACGAAGAAAACATCAATAAATCACAAAAATAGGTTCATTGATATATTCAATATAAAGCAATGTTCTGACTTTTAATGCCTTGAAATTCAATTACTGATGATTAAACTTCCAACCTTGATAAATAAAAGTATTCATGAATGAAAATCAAATCTTGTGAAATTCAAAATCCGAGATGAATACCCGGACGAGTCACTTTACTCTAATTTTAATTGTGTTCTCCTGGCCGAGCGCTGATGGAGTCTCTGTCAATTGCCAATCGGTTAGGCATTTCAAAAAAATAATCTTGTCAAAATCGAAGAGGCTTTACCTGTGCGAGGCCCATCCATATCTCTTATTTACCTTAAATTTTGAATTACAGATAAAGTACTGGCCACCCTAGGAGAGGGTACTTTTGGAAAAGTTGTCAAGGTTAAGGACATGTTAATGTAAGTGCACGCACCCTTACCAACACGTATGTATACAAGCCGCATTCGATTGCGCTAATAGAAACTAGTATCACCCACTCGACCCGGATCAGAAATAGCTAAAGACTGTCATAACTTAAACAGCAGTCACAATAATAGGATGACCTTGCACTTTGTTTCGACGCGCGCATCATACTCCGCAAAGAATTAAATTTGCCACCGATATTTCACTCGTTAAAGCGACCAAAATATGTTTTGCGCTATAATTATTTAGATTTTGGCGTATAGCTCGTTCAATGCACGCGCGCCTTCTCGTATTCCCTTTTTTCATATTCAAAATTCGTTTGCGCTCACCCTTTAATTTCCTTACAATGAAGAAAAAAAATTATACGTTCCAAATTTGAGCCAAATATGTTAATATTTAGCCCCTTCGATTTACATGAGCATAATGTTCTTGATGTGCAAAAATAAAAAATTCACAATCTTTCTCAGATTTTGTTGAAATTCACCGAGGATCACAATCTTCGTTTAAAACTCCGTTTTTTCTGCGCTTTGCAATAATTTGAAGCATTCAAAATTTAACAATTTAATAATTAAACAATCGTTAAATAAACAAATAAATGAAAATTGTGCAATTCCAAAGTAGAAGCTAAAAAAATTAATCAATTTCACATGAAGGGAACTAAAAATTCTACATATTAAAATAGTACGACTCCTTTTTATTACGTAAATTGAACGACCGGGTGTTTTTCACTCTATGTGTTCTTGCTTGTTTTGCGCACCCGGTATTGAATATTTTTGAACAAAATAATTACTTAATGTAGTTTAAGATTTGTTGTTTAACGTGGAATCGGTCTTATAGCAATTAGTTTAATGTGAGCTAAATGACGCAGGGTCTATTTTAATGAATTTAGTACGGTTAATTCGAGCTCAAAAATTTGTTATGGTATTTTTTACCCATAGTACCAGTTAAGGGTTAAATGTATAAAAAATTGAGTGGCTATGTATTATCAGGGGATTGAATTTGAAATTACTCAGTTTGCAAGAGTTCAAAATACGAACATTTCTATTATTAATGTTTTCAATTTGAAATAAATTTGTAATGTCTAGAAGGGTTCAAATAGAAATTGTAAACATTCCAAATTTTTGAATTTTAAATTATGAACATTCCGAATAATGAAACAATTGGAAATTTAGAGAGCTAAAAGTAAAAATCGTAAAATTCAAGCCTTGAAAATGAAAAGATTTTACAATTCGTGTTTAAAATTTAAACTGCTTCAAATCACACTCGAACTAGGGTAAAAAAAAGATTTAACATGAGCTTTACGAGAACTTACGCCGCGCGGCGGCTTCGGATGAGAGGGGAAAACAATGGATCAAATGGAGGGGATTCGGTTCATTTTGTGCCCTAGTTTACTAATATCTTCATAAAAATTAATATTTACTGTACAAGTTTCTTACATTAATTCGTATGCTATTATGAGACATTTAAATTAATTGTATAAGTCTTTAAAAATAATTATACGAATTAAGCATTCCTGCTCAGAAATTAAATTTACTATCATTTTTCGGGGTTTCCTGGTCTCGAAGAATTTCCGATCATTTCTCATATTTTCAGTCAGTGGTCACCTTGAAAGTATTGTAAAGAAACTAAAATTTTCTAAATTTTGAAAACGGCGGACCTATGAGGATAATCAAAACTCGTCATTTTTGTAGACGGCTATTTTGTAAATTGCGAAAATTTGAATTTTTACTTTGCACTAATTTTTGTGACTTTGAAAAAAGGTTGCACAGAAGGTTTCCTGGGTAGACGAGATATTTCGACAAAAACGGAGAAAGTGATAGATTTTGCATTCGTGTACATTTTTCAAAATGTAAATTTAACTTAGAATTTCAAGTTTACGGGAGGTGTAATTAATTAAAAATTTAGAACGCACATTTTTTTAGGGTTTTGAATGAATTTCTTGGTGGGAGCAAACTAATTTCGAAAAAAATGTTGCTACTGCATTTTTGGGGTCATCCTAGGCCATTACATCTCCACAATATAACCGTCGAATTGCAATAACTTAATGCCTGATTTCTTTGCAATTCAGATTCGATGGTTAAATTCTTGAGCATTAACTCTTTTAAATAAAATGTTTTTAAATAAGGTTTAAATTATTTCTCGACAACTTCAATTTCGTAGACCCAGAATTTAAATATATACAATTAATAGCTTTTTTCGTTACACAGGGATCACGTGATGGCACTCAAGATCATCAAAAATGTGGAAAAGTATCGAGAGGCTGCCAAGCTGGAGATCAACGCTCTGGAAAAGATCTCGTCGAAAGATCCGGAGGGTCACCAGTTAGTATTTTAATCCACGTTGAATCTACTAAAGCCGGTCGATGGACTGCGGCAAACGAATTTGAAAAGTTTATGGCTCGGCGTCAAATGCTTTGAAGCCGCTATGCGAGTTTTTGTTTTCTTTTTAGCTTTAGAGATTCTTGCTCACTGTGGTGTTTTATTTTTTCAGTTTGTGCGTCAAGATGTTGGACTGGTTCAACTACCGTGGACACATGTGCATCGCCTTCGAAATGCTGGGTCTAAGCGTGTTTGATTTCTTGGTGAGTACTGCTGAATCGAACGATGGAAGATCCAATTCTACTGGAAATTCGTCCTTGCAGAGAAATAACAATTATCAGCCGTATCCGCTGGACCAGGTCAGGCATATAGGGTACCAGCTCTGCTACTCGGTGAAGTTTCTTCATGACAATAAACTCACCCACACCGATCTCAAGCCGGAAAATATTCTCTTCGTTGACTCCGATTATGAGATGATCAGCAATGGCAAAAAGGTTAATTTTTTTATCAGTACATACTCAGGAAATTAAGATACTTGAAGACAGCATTATGCAACATCGTACTAATGGGTGGTAGCTCGAAATAATATTATATTAGATAAATATTGATAAGAGAAAGCAGTAAATATTAATTCATTTCTCTCAGTAATGTTATATTAAGAATTAAGGTGGTGCTTTTCTTCCTTAGTTTTTCATTGCAATTCATATATCTTCCCAGTAGTTCCAAATTCGCGACGCTGTCGTTGCTGCACATCAAGAGACCTTAGATAATATTCTTTTGAGTGAAATACATCACAGATTTTTGACAGAATTTAAAAAGAAATTAGGAATTCGCAGGGGACCTTATTGTGAAAATAGAAATCGGTGGAAATTTTTTTAAGTTTGTCAAAAATCCGGTTGATGTGTCAATTTTTCGACCTCCATCTACTATATTTTTCACGGAAACTCCCATTTTTTGCAGCGGAAAGAGGTGCGACGTGTGAAGCGAACGGATATTAAACTCATTGACTTCGGCAGTGCTACTTTCGATCACGAGCATCATAGCACAATTGTCAGCACAAGGCATTACAGAGCACCCGAAGTAATTTTAGGTGAGTAAAAATAGAGGAAGCAGTTCAATTAAAAGTCGTTAAGATTCAATTAAACTTGATGTAGGCTCTAATACTATTTAATGCAGCTAATTTAATTGCAGCTTGATGTTTCTGTTCTCTTCGGAATAGCTTCCGAAAATAACTATTTCCTTCTCTTTTTTTTTAATTTCGAATAGAATTGGGATGGTCTCAACCATGTGATGTTTGGTCCATCGGTTGCATTCTCTTTGAACTTTATCTGGGCATTACTTTATTCCAAACACATGATAATCGCGAGCATCTAGCAATGATGGAGCGTATTCTTGGTTCAATTCCCCATAATATGGCTCGCAAAACCAAGACCAAATATTTTTACCATGGAAAATTGAAATGGGATGACAAGAGCTCAGCTGGCAGATACGTCAGAGACAACTGCAAACCACTGCACGTGAGTATCTATTAATGGAATTTTCATTCGAAATTTGAAAATATTTATTTTATTCAGTTTTGCCAAAATGAGCTATAAAAATTAGCTTTTGTCATTTTCATTCTGGGCAAACTGTTTTTTTCTATTTTTTTTTTCTTAAGTTTGGTACTTTCTAATTTCTGGAATAAAATGTAATCAAATCAGTATAAAGAAAAATCCTTTGCTTTCTTCCAGCGCTATCTATTATCAGAAGATGAAGATCACAAGCAGCTTTTCGACTTAGTACAACAAATGCTAAACTACGATCCATCCCAACGAATAACCCTAAAGGACGCTTTGACTCATCCCTTTTTCGATGCATTGCCTACGTCGCAGAGATTTCCAGATCCAAGGGCCGCTGGAGACTCCCAGCAGTCCCACGAACGGTCCCATTCGCTCTCTCGATGAAGCTAGGACAGGGACCAACCTCCGTATCAAGCAGACACTCTCAAGCCGAAAGTCTGGTTCTCTTGTTCGTCAAACGATCTCTCGATTGGTATCAATCGATCATACGAGACGCCCAACTTTAAAATTCGATGACAACGTTTCCAGGATTCCTCGAAATCGATTGATTTGCCAACGTGTGAATCCAGAGACAATCGACGTTTCAAAGAGAACCGTGGACCCCTTCTCGAACTTTTGTATTTTTTTTTCGAGTTCTTCGAAGCCTAAATGGATTTTACTATCTCTCAAGATTTATTTACTTAATGTGTTAGGGGTCTCAAAGCTTCGGCGCACGCCGCCATCCACGTGTCTGCTCGGTAAAGCGAAACCGAGTCCCATGAATTATAGACATTTTATATCGCTGCTCTGTACATTTTATCCCCTAATTTTATTACAATGTTACAAGTCGAAAGGCGAATTAAAAGATCGCGTGGTAATTTGCTCGTTGAAGAAGTCGATGACCGCGCCCGCGTTGTTCAATGCTGGCGCCAAATGGATACATTTACGCGTAGATAATGTTAAATTAGAATTCTTTAGGTACGAGTGAAAAGTGGAGTGAGTGAAAGTGATTGTCGTTGCACTAACGACGAGAGCACATGAATTTATTGTGTGAAAATAATTTGTGTTTCAAGTGTTTTGATTGTACGAATGACTTGCCGTTGATGACGAGATCGAATTTTCGTAAGGAAGCTAGAACCTCCGTTTTTTATTTTCTTTTTCCCGGGCAAGAATAAACAGAAGAAATTTTATGTTTCTTAGAAATTTTTTAAGGATGTCCATCGCACACGTGAAATTAGTTCGGTGATGAGTTGGTGCTCATTGAGAAGCGTAGCTTGTGTCCTGTAAATATGGATCGGGTATATTGATGTACCTATTTTGCAACTTCACGTTAAAGTAGTTTTTGTGTAATGTGCGATGTTTCTCCTTCCTTCTTCCTTTGTGCCTCTTTATTAGTTCTTGTATACTACTTGCTCTCCAACTCACATAAAACTTCTAGAAATAAAAAATGTCTCGGCGCAGAAAATACTGTTTTTCAATAACAATAAATACATTTCTTTTAAATAACGATAAGATTGCATCTTTATTTGCAATGTATAGAACATTGAAATTTCCATACACGTGATTGCAAACAAATTTTAAGTCATCGACACGCTTTTCAAAAATGTCGATTTTTAGACATGAATTAAGTATAGCCTGATTGTGTAAAATCGAGCGTTAGTTTTTTTAATCGTTTTAATTAAGTACACATCACGGACGCGTTTTGTACTTTCCCGATCACAAGAAACACGATACTGAAACTGTCAAGAGTACTGTAGTATTTTAACTTGAGTGCAAAATCACGAGTGCTGGAAAAAGGATTTTTTAAATTATTATTTTTTTGTTTTAAGTGCCTGTAATTGAATCATGCAAATAAAGGAGGTCAGTCAATGCGATTTAAGAGAATTACGTGTAATATTAGATATAACCAAAATTTTTAATCCTTTAACTGAAATAGTGCTTTCCAACTTTTTTTATTAGGAAATTTTCAACAAGGGTACCTACAAAAGGAGAAAAATTACCAATTTCAATGTTTTCTGCCAAAATCATTACTTAATTCATTGTAATCAAGGTTATTTGATTAAACCACTTTCAATTTTCTTAATTATAATAATATTATTGCTTGAAGTTTCGCTGAGCGTAATCCATACGTTTTTTTCTGCAATTTTTAAGAATATCTTTCTTCCGTGTGCCCTTGGTAGAAAGTGAGACGTCTTATCAAAAGATGATAATTCGCTGTAACTTTTTGCCGATTTTTAATTAAACTAAAACAGCATACTTAAAAAGAACAATATTCCAATTTTTATGTTATTTTTTAGGAAATTTAAAATTTGGTGCAATATTCTCTCTACGATGTATTCCGGCTTCTCATAATATATTGTAACTAAAAAAAGACGTAAAGGAGTTAATACTTGAAGAGTAAGCGAACAATCCTACATTTTAATAAATTAATGAAAAACAACTGTTTATAAAAATTATAATTATTGTTTAGTCATCAGTTTTAATTAGTCTTTAATTTCAGATATGTTGGTGAAATCAATATAAAATGTCGATTCTTATAATGTATATTTGCTTTCATTTTTTTGTCATTTAAGGTAAATGTTCCTGCAATCGCGACGGTCTCGGTCATTTTGAAACTTGGTCCTTATTTGAATGTTTTAAAAATATTTTTAAAGTAAGATTTAATGATGAAACCCACTTATTTTTAGCATTTTATAACAGCAAATGGAAATTACATTCATTAAAATTAAATAAAAGGCAAGAAAATTGGCATCACGATTGCTGGTACGTTTACGTTACAAGAATATTAATGAAACTAAGAATTTTTAGTGAAGGTTCGGCGATATTGAAAAACAGAAAAACTCACCTGTTTTAAATTGTATCATTTCTAAATTAATCTAAAAATTCTTTGTCAGATACGCATTAAAACAATATTGTAACTCATACAGTGCCCTCTATTAAATGCCTTATAGAAACTTATACAAATGGACAAAAGGATATATAGAACCATGTAGAGGCATATAGAATTTATGAAATTTCTATATGGGTCTATATATCCTTTTGTCCATTTCGATGTTTCTATAAGACATTTAATAGAGGGTGACATGTTCAGACCTAAGACTCCATTACAAATATTGTAAGACGCTAAATTTGAGACATAAATAAGGCTGATTTGCGGAGTTCTTGCAGAGAGTTCACTATTGGCCACTGGATGTAACAGTTGGAGATTGCTGAAAAGTGGAAGATCTAAAATCCGCTTACGCAGCACAAGTAGCCAAGATATGAAACAAATCTTCTCTATCCCCGAGATTGCATATCCGACAGTTTCTCGATGGCTCATACGTAAATTTAAACTTACCGATACGAATGTAAGCTCAAATTGAACCCAGAAGCCTGAGCTAAGCTCAGCTCAGTAATTCGATGGGTTCTACGAACAATAGGCTATATTTTTGTTCCCGTTAAGAATTAGGCTAACTTCATTTTGCTTTGTTTTCAGGAGGAATAAATAACGTATTATTTTTCGAAACATTTCCGAGGAACTCAAAAGTCCAACATTTTGTATTACAATTTATAATGTAATTTAGGTACCTATAACTTTCAAGACAAGAAATTTAAAATGATTTTTATTGGTTTTAGCACTTCTGCGTGTTTAATAAATTTCATACAAAATGAAGTTCGCCTCATTCTTAACGGTAACGAAAAGATAGTCTACCCTTCGTAGAACCCAACGAATTATGATTGTGACATAAAAAGGGATACGGAAAGTAAGATTAAGTTGAATGTCTGTCTGTTACTATAAGGACAAGTGTAGAAACACCTGTAGACTGCCAGATCCTAGTACTTTACCGTTATTTGAGCACTTTAAAAGGACTAAATAATTATGCAAGATTGTCTCTTTATTCTTTTGCAAGGCTATTACATCTAGTTCCGGTCAGAAATGAACAGTTACACGCGCAGAATAACTCCTTTAATTGCAAAACCCAATTAAACTTTACACCACTAGAATGCTTATCTGCTAACACTAGGAGCCAGGGATAGACCTGTATGCCGTCATAGATCCTGTCGATTTTGATGTTGCATCTTGTGTAGAATTTTCCGCTGATTCCGAAAATCGAAGGTGTTTATTCGAGAAATGGGTCAATTTTGAGATAATCGCATTAAAAATTTTTTTAAATAATCAAGTAGCCCGCTTACAATTTTATGATTTTTATTTTTTTTCTTTCGGGCTCGTCTGGTGTATATGTTTAAGAACAAAAAGTTCCTCAGCCAAATTTTGATTACTTTAATTGTTAAACAGAAAATTAACAATCAAAGAGAAAATGTAAGGGGAATTGAAATGCACTAATTTCTACGTAAATATTAATCCGACGACAAACAGTTCGAAACAGAAGTATTTCTACTTGGCCAGACGGAACTTTTTTTAATATGTAAGTTTTCAATACGAGTGAAAGATTTCGAAAATTTGACGACAATATAGATGAAAAAAATCTATACAAGGTATAAAGTGTCGTTTTTCGCGAAGAGTTGATTTTATTGAAAAATATCAAGGTACAAAACTTACTATTTTGATTGCGCACTGTAAATTTATCTGAAACTCTGCATTCAAATTTATTTATTTACCAAGTTAATGCAAATCCTTAAATGCAACAAAAATTGGGCTAATAGTATGAAAAGGCAAAAAAATATTGGTTTTTTAAAATTACGGAAAAAACAATTATTGTATAAACTAGGAGCAATTATAAATTGAGTCTCGATGTCAACTTCTAACTGAAGTAGAAAGTTGTAATTAAGCTCAATAATTTCCATACATTTTTATGAATTAAATGGCTGTATTAACAACTTTGTAACATCTATACTTTATTTGTTACGGCGCTTTCTTTTTTAAAGTAAAAAATAGGTAGAATTTATTACAGTATTTCAGCACCCCTTTTGAAAGTACATGATACGGCAATAAACGGCCCGAAAGTTTTCCCACTGCCAAAGGCGTCGGGGCGTAGACAAACCATTTTGTGGGCCCCTGTCTTGGCTTGAATGGTTTGTCTACGGCCCGACGCCTTTGGCAGTTGAAAAACTTTTGGGTCGTTTATTGCCGTATCATGCACGTTCGAAAGGGGTGCTAAAATACTGTAATAAATTCGACCTACTTTTTACTTAAAAAAAGAATGTGCTGTAACAAACAAAGTATACATGTTACAAAGTTGTTAATATAGCCATTTAATTCATAAAAATGTATGGAAATTATTAAGCTTAATTACAACTTTCTACTTCAGTTAGAAGCTGACATCGAGACTCAATTTATAATTGCTCCTAGTTTATACAATAATTGTTTTTTCCGTAATTTTAGAAAACCAATATTTTTTTGCCTTTTCATACTATTAACCCACTTTTTGTTGCATTTAAGGATTTGCATTAACTTGATAAATAAATTAATTTGAATGCAGAGCTTCAGATAAATTTATAGAGCGCAGCAAAAATAGTAAGTTTTGTACCTTGATATTTTTCAATAAAATCAACTCTTTTCGAGAAAAACGACACTTTATACCTTGCATAGATTTTTTTCACCTATATTATCGTCGAATTTTCAAAATGTTTCACTTTTATTGAAAACTTACATTTTAAACAAAGTTCCGCCTGGCCAAGTAGTAATACTTCTGTTTCAAACTGTTTGTCGTCGGATTAATATTTGCGTAGAAATTGGTGCATTAACAATTAAAGTAATCGAAATCTGACTCAGGAACTTTTCGTTCGTAAACATATACACCAGGCGACCGCGAAAGAAAAATAGTAAAAATCGTAAAATTGTAAGCGGTCAACTTGATTAATTAGAAAAAAATTCAAATGTGATTGTCTCAAAATTGATCCATTCCTCGAAGAAATACCCTCGATTTTCGGAATCAGCGGAAAATTCTACATCAGATGCAACATCGAAATCGACAGGACCTACGACGGCATACAGGTCTACCCCTGTCTCCTAGAGTATAAGGAATTTCATTTCTTTAACCACCTTGCGGGATATCTTTTGTCCACCATTGCCCACCTAGAGCTGTCTAAAAAATATCAAAAGCCAATTATTTTAGTCTTATCAGATTCAAGTAGCAAAACATAATTTGACGTATAAGACGGAAGATTTAAGAACTTCGATTGAAGCACAAGACAGTATACATTCAATGTGACACTTCGAAAAACGTGTCTTGAGTGCATCTAGCATCAGATTTCACAGAAAAAAATTTCTTTAAACATTTACTGAATTCATTTTCTTGGTAGTCTCTTTAAGGAAAGACCCGAACTTAAAAACAGAACCTAAGTGGAGATACTCTTCAACGAATTAAAGCTGAACCCCAGCAAAAAAGAAACAGTAACTTCGCGGGCGACCTCTGTGAAATATTACAGCTTTTGATTTAGATTCATTTACTTGAAAAAAATTTACATGTTCAATATTCCTCAACCAGATTTATTTTAAATTGAAGATCAGCTTGCGAGTTGGCAAGGATCACCATATCGTCAGAATAGGCTAGAAATATTACATCAATTAGGTGATGGATCGAAATTCCTATCCCCCCGTGGTTTCTTAAGTATTCCTCTTAAGTCTGAAATTAACAAAACAAAAAGAAGGTAAAATCCGCTCCTCGCCATCTCGTCTCCTGTTTATATTTTCTCAGCGTTACGAGCAAGGGTGCTCAATGCTAGCTTCGCGAGAACGGAAACTGAGTGGCCGTGAGACCACTCTAAGAGACCAGCACTGAGAAGACTGAACAACTGAACTGTCAACTGAATACTGAATCTGAAAACGAAGATTTGGTTAGGTAGCAACGCCGGCATCCCCAATCTTGGGAACTTTGTAAGCTGCGCTTGCGTCGCGCCGACAACCCGATTGGTCACTGTTTGCGCGCTGAGTTTGAATGATATAAATATTCAGATTTAACACTTATGATTAATAATGATTGGAAAACGCATCAAAAGTAATTTCTTAATTCTAAATTAGAATTTTGGAGTAACCGATCAAAAAATAATGCGATTTCCATGCTAAAAACATGATTAATTCCGGTGTAAGAAAAAAAATTTTCTTTAATTTAGTATTTTAAATGTTTAAAAATGTTAATAAAAAGGTAATAAGAAGTTTTAATCAAAAAATATTAGTTTTAATAGTATAAATATGATTTGATTATTTGTATACAATATTATATATTTTATAATATTTATACAATAATTAATTAGTCACAGTAAGCATAACAGAAAATTTGTTTAAATTTCTAGAATCTAGACAACAAACTAAACATATTATTTATATATTTAGCGAATATTGTGTCACTTTCTTGTAATCTAGGTCTACTTCAAGTTATTAAAAAATGTATGATATAACATTTATCAGTGCAGTAATTAATTGTTCTTAATTCATTTTTGGTCATCTTAGTAATTTTATTTTAAGGCCATGTGATGAGTGTAACAGCTGATCAAGTCAGCCCTAAGATCAATATTTTTTCACCCATATTGAAAAATAAAAGTTCAAATAACGCGGAAATGTTTTTCGGGAAATGTTAATAAATATTAAAGGATCGTTTGTGGCCTTGCAAAGAGTTGGAGGAAGAAAAAAGTTTATTTATGCAAATAATGATTATCGACGGACACATTTAAGTTTTACAGCAGAAGTTTGACTTTTAACTTTCTCTGACGGTAATCATGCAATCTGTCTTACCCACAGACCCCCAGAAGTTTGAAGTTGTCTACTCGCTGTGCTAGTGCTGCTTTAACACAGCTGATACCAGACTGCTACGTACTAGGCAGCCTGATAAGTACCTGAAAATTCTAAGAGATGGCATTAGTATTCACTAATGTGAACCATTTTCGTCGAGCTTGATCCTTCAAATGACGCCTGTCAAAACTTCAGCCATTTATGTTTACGCATTTACAAGTTACAGCACTGAGAAGCGACTAACCTCCGAGCTTTTTTTTAATATGGAAAAATCTGACTTTCGAGTTTTAATCAAACACTACTATCTTCGCAAGAAAACAATATCCGAGACCAAGGCCAAGCTGGATAAGTATTACCCGGACTCTGTACCGTCGATCGGAACGATTCATAAGTGGTTTACCGAGTTTCGTTGTGGCCGTACGAGCACAGTTGATGCTGAACGATCTGGGCGCCCAAAAGACGTCACTACACCAGAAAATGTCGAAAAAATCCATAATATGATGTTGAATGATCCCAAAGTGAAATTGAGAGAGATAGCTAATGCTGTAGGCATATCATTGGAACGTGTGGGCAATATCGTGCATTCAGTTTTGGGCATGAAGAAGCTCTGCGCGCGATAGGTGCCGCGTTTGCTCACAGTGGACCAAAAACGAATTCGTGTGACAACTTCCTAGCAGAATTTGGCATGATTTTCGCATAAGCCGACCGAGTTTTTGCGCCGATTCATAACCATGGATGAAACCCTGGAACCACTACTACACTCCTGAGTCAACGCAACAGGCAAAAAAGTGGGTTCCACCGGGCCAAAGTGCTCCGAAGCGTACAAAAACGCAACAATGGGTCAGAAAGGTTATGGCCTCCGTATTTTGGGATGTACATGGCATAATATTCGTGGACTATCTTGAAAAAGGTAAAACCATAACCGGAGCATACTGTTCATCATTATTGGATCGATTGAAAATCGAAATCGCCGAAAAACGACCGCATTTGAGGAAGAAAAAACCGCTTTATCATCATGACAATGCGCCTGTTCATTCATGCTTAGTTGCACAAGCAAAATTGCATGAAATCGGCTTCGAATTGGTTCCTCAGCTACCGTATTCATCAGACCTGGCCCCCGGCGACTATTACTTGTTCCCTAATCTGAAGAGATGGCTCACCGGTAAGCGTTTTAACTCAAATGAGGAGTTCATAGCTGAAACTGAGGCGTATTTTGGAGACCTTCCGATCGAGTACTTTGCGGACGGTATCAAAAAGTTAGAAAATCGTTGGACTCGCTGTATCGACCTAAAAGGAGAGTATGTTGAAAAGGAAAACCGACTTTGGTCAAAAAAACGTCTCCGTGTTTCATTTTTCAGGGATTTATCAGACTGCCTAGTATGTCAGACCAAATATGTTTATTTGCATTTCAAGTGCAAACATTAGTTTTTGCATAATTGGTGCATAATGTTCGTGAGCGATTTTTGTTGTTTTGTCCCACTTTGATAAATATAAACCTCATAACTAGCCCATTGATAACATTGCAAATTTCTTGCAGGGTTTGATGACAGCATGGTCGGTATTTCTGCAAAGTAGAAATTAAAAAAAAAAACTTTTTTCACTATTCTAATTATTTAGGATCAGAGACAAATTCTTGCATGTTTTCTATTTATCGTGCCAAATTTTTAACACGATATCTCATTCCGTGTGAACGTAAGTTGGGAAAGAAAACTTCCACTGGTATTTTCTTCAAACAAGATTTTTCTCAAATCGAAGACCAGGTTTGGTCACGTGACCCTCTCGTCACATGGCCTTAAGGGCATGTGACACAGCTAAATACCTATATTACCGACCACACTTTTTCAGTTCCCTGAATGTTTTTTTTAACCTAAGAACTTTTTTTGTAAATAAAATATCGAGTTGAAACTTTGGGAAATGCATTAGAGTACAATAAAGTACGCTTAGGTACTGCATTTTGGTAGGAACTTCACTGAAAATTATTTCATCTTTTTTCTAAACCTCAACATTTTTTGAACGTCCGAACTTTTTTTATACATAAAATATCGGTCTCATACTTTGAGAAATGCAAGAGCCGAAAGAAAACTACGTTTAAGTACAAATATTAATAATAAAAGATGTAAAAAAATATATTTCAACAATCAATTCCAACGGCATCAGCCGGTAACGTTGTACGCGAAAATACGAAACTTGGGGGCCACTAGACAAGGCTCTAGATAGTTCGTATTTTCGTGTACAACGTTACCGGCTGATGCCGTTGGAATTGATTGTTGAAATATATTTTTTTACATCTTTTAT
>NC_046663.1:113452701-113454327 GCF_010883055.1 Belonocnema kinseyi
GCAGTACCTAAACATACTTTATTGTACTCTAATACATCTTCCAAAGTTTCAGCTCGATATTTTATTTACAAAAAAAGTTCTTAGGTTCAAAAAAACATTCAGGGAACCACAAAAGTGAGGTCGGTAATATAGGTATTTAGCTGTGTCACATGCCCTTAAGTGACATTGTCGGAAATAAACCAAATTTTAATTTGGGGACACTGAACGCCGGTCCCCAACGCCTGCGCATGCTCACTCCTACTCTTCTCCCCCTCCTTTCTCTTCTACATTCGACAGACAATTAAAAATTAGAAAAATTAGAAGCGTTTGAAGTTGAAATTTTTTGATAAAAAACAGTATCATTTGATCAAATTTAAATATAAATAAATAATTTTTCAAATCGATCTCTACTTTAAGTATTAAAATCTGAACAATAATTTCTTTCATAAAACGATTTTAAATTCGTTCAAAGTTTACGAATTTCCAGATTGTTACAGTTTCAATTCGAAAGTCTTAGTCATTAAAACAATATAAAGGTGCAATTGAAACTTTATAAACTACTTTCAACTTAAAAAATAACTTAATAATAAGACGTTATCGTTGAGCCATAACCTCAAAAAATGACGAAAAATCATGCACTGAGGCAAATAAATTTCAAAATAATGCCAGTGATGCAAATTTTCACTTCAAAAACATGTCGACAACTGTGAAGGATCAACCCTTGACTGATATCAACTTATTTAACATAACTTTACCCAACAGAACCTGACCTCATGTAACCTGAATTAACAGAAATTTATTGAACTACACGTAAAGCTCTGGAAGCATATTTTCCCAGTAGCAAATGTGTGCTACATCGAATGGGTCAACTCGAGCCTAACCTAGAAATAAATCTAACCTAACCTCACGAAACACAATTTAACTGATGTTGTTGTCCCGTTCTGTTTGCGGTACCGTTTGAATAAGCTTGGCCTTAACCTGCAAAGAGGTCAAACCTATCCTAACCTAAAAAACCTAACTTAACTTCACGCAACACAATTAAACTCATTGTATTGTCCCGTTGTATTTGCCTGTCCTTTTAATTCAGCTTCGGCTTAACCTACATAGAGGTTTAACCTATCCTAACCTAATAAAACCTGACCTAACCTAACCTAGCCGAATGAAATTCAACCACACGTGTAGCTATGTAAGCGTACGGTTCTCAGTCTTAAATGTGTGCTACATTTAATAGGTTAACTCGATCTTAACCTACAAATGAATCTAACTTAACAGAACCTAACGAAATTTTGCTTAACGCAACACAACTTAACTTAAGTGTTTCCGTTGTAACACAATCAAATTCATTTCACTGTACTACAGGTGCTTAAAAATTTAGACGCACATTACTCATTTGAAGAAACTTAGAACTACAAGTAGAATTGACCCCATTTCAATTAACCTGACAATGTTTGTATCAATTAAAATGTAGAACTGTAACTTAAACATGCAAATGAATAAGAGATTTATTCAAAAATTTTTTCTCTCTGCTTTTCTTAGACTTAAGGGATATATTTATACTATACGCAAGAACAGGGTTGCCAGCATAATCGGTTAGGTTAGGTCAGGTTTTGTTAGGTTAGGATAGGTTAAACCTCTATGTAGGTTAAG
>NC_046663.1:113454427-113455604 GCF_010883055.1 Belonocnema kinseyi
TCCGACGGATATATCATAATTCCGCTTAAAACAATAAACTTAGATATAAGCTGTGAACAAAATATAACAACCATCGAAATAGTCAAGCCTGTTAAAATAAAAGGAAACATTTGTAAATTATATAATAATTACGATCAGCTAAGTTTGCCAAAACATTTAGAAGAAAAGCAAACCTACTGGATCAATGTAACCTACGATATCAAGTATAATGATCAAGACCTTAGTAATTTGGAAAAGAAATTAATTCAACTTCCTAAACAAATAGATAATAATGAATGGAAACAAGCTCGGCTAAGTCTCGATGATACAGAAAATACATTACAAACTATAGCCACCCATAGACGTATGAAAACCTGGAAAGAACATGGAATAGAATGGTTACAATATTTAGGATATACAACTTTAGCTATGGGCATTATATTTGTATTGTATAAAATCGGAATCTTTAAAGCGATATCAAATATTATTCCTAATACACTATGTTTATTTTGCGTTAAAACAAAAGTAGGAAACCCTAACCACATTGTAACTTACAGTCCCAGTGTTCAACCACCTTACAAGCTTAGCAGGCAACCATTACTAGATAAAAAGGAAATGAACGTTATTAAAACTAGAAAAGTAAAATTCTAAAGTTTAGAGACTAAACTTTGTCTAAAAGGGGGGTTGTAACGGTTGACCTCTTTGGAATACTTCCACCCATATTTTCGGGCTATAAATGTAGCGCGTTGGCCCAGCGCAAACCAGTTCTCGCTAATCTTGGTTAACAAATTGTATTATAAATTGTGCATTTGACTAATAAAAATAAGTCGAGTACCATTTGGGTAACTCGACTAGTTTTTAAAAACTTATACGTTTATTATTCGGCGTAACATGGTAACAAGACACGCGTATTCCTATGGATTTTGGGGAGCTGAATTCAAATTCGGTATCAAAAATCACCCATCACGTTATGGTTGAGCCATAACCTCAAAAAATGACGAAAAATCATACACTGAGGCAAATAAATTTCAAAATAATGGCAGTGATGCAAATTTTCACTTCAAAAACATGTCGACAACTGTGAAGGATCAACCCATGCCTGATATCAACTTATTTAACATAACTTTAACCAACAGAACCTGACCTCACCTAACCTGAATTAACAGAAATTTATTGAACTACACGTAAAGCTCTGGAA
>NC_046663.1:113455704-113461359 GCF_010883055.1 Belonocnema kinseyi
GTGCCTCGCCAGGTCGACCACGGTTCGTGACTATATAGATGCGAGGCTCGCTCGCTAAATCCACTCCGCTGAGTGGCGCAGTGGGGGTACCAAGACCCTACACATTAGTGAATACTAATGCCATCTCTTAGAATTTTCAGGTACTTATCAGACTGCCTAGTACATTTTGAATTTTTTTAAATCTTCTAAAATATCTTGAAATATTTATGGATTTAGTTTAAATCTTGTTTACGCACATAAAATATATAATAATAATTTGTAACATTTCTAAAATCTAAAATCTTAGTACATATATAATTATAAGCGGAACAATATTTTTTATAGAATGAGTCACAAAAATTTACAGACGGCCTTGCACAGCTGTAGGTTAGGTATGCGAAACTTATAGGGTTCGAAGACGCGGAGAATAACAATTTTTATAGCGTGGGATTATACAATAGTAAATAATAGTGTACTTAAACATGTGAACAAATATTATAATATAATGGTAATAATATAATAATACAAAAGATTAATTTTTTGCGATGAAAAATCGGTTATCATTTTATAGAACTGTTCTCTATTGTTTCAAAAACTTCTTCGATATAGACTGTATTCAAGCTAGAATTTTAGATTTGATAGAACTATTTTACGTTTTTCGTAACCTGCCTTTTAATATAGAATACGTCACCGCGGTATAATACCCATGTAGAAATCCGGTATATGTTATCTGATCTCAGAAAGAACCAAATCAAATTCCGGGTATAAACCAGTTCCAATCCCGACTACAAACCGGAATCAAATCTTAAAGGTCCCGGATGAGAGCCATATAGAAGCCAGAGATAAATATATCAGTCCAGATAGAATCCATATAAGGGCCGGGTATAAAGCGGGGACAAGATCCGAGTACGTTTCGGATAGACATCACCTAAATACCGGGTAGAAGTTTGAAGGAATCGTATAAGAAACATGTAGAAATCCGGTAGATGTTATCTGATTCCAGATAGAACCCAGTCAAGTGCCGGGTATAAACCAGGTCCAATCCCGACTACAAACCGGATACAGATCTTGAAGGTCCTGGGTGAGAGCAATATTGAAGCCGGGGATAAAAATATAAATCCAGATAGAATCCGATCAAGGACCGGGTATAAACCGGGGACAAAGCCCGGGTCTAATTCTAATAGCGCCAGATAAGAACCAACTTCCAGCCGGTTCTTATCCGGGGTC
This sequence comes from Belonocnema kinseyi, assembly GCF_010883055.1. Classification (NCBI taxonomy): domain Eukaryota; kingdom Metazoa; phylum Arthropoda; class Insecta; order Hymenoptera; family Cynipidae; genus Belonocnema; species Belonocnema kinseyi. The sequence goes on from NC_046663.1 coordinate 113,456,911, forward strand.
TATTCGTCATTTTAAGCAGGGCAAGATATCCCATTTGATCCCATTTACAGGGTGACCGTTTTAATCCAAGAAAAAAATTCCCGGTCATTTCTTGGTTCGCAATCATTTTAAGCGGCAAAATACAAAATTGTTAAAATTCATAAATTCTAGAGTTCAGAAATTTAGATTAGGTTTTAAAAATATTATTTTAGACTAGAAACGATAAAAAAATGTTCAGCCTAAGAGTTCTTAAATTAGAAGTTAAATGATTTGCATTTTAAATAATTTAACCCTTCGTCGGGAATCTATTTTTTCATGCGCATAGTCGTGCAACTATGTCGATATCGTTCATTAGTTTTAATTACACTATTTAGAGGTGTCAAAAAATTCCAAATAAGAAAATAGTCCTTGTATTGCAAATATATTTATTTATACAATATAAAAAATGTAAAAAAATTGAAAAATGCATAAAAAATTATAGAAAAAAATATAGAAAAAAGCTATTTGCATGATTTGACTTTTACCTCAAAAATCGCAAAAAGTTAGGCCGGCGGGTATCTATGGCGAATTCGTCGTCATTCAAACTTTCACCTATTGCACAGCTACACAAAAAAAAGTGTGCGGATCTGGTTGTAACGGTTGACCTCTTTGGAATACTCCCACCCATATTTTCGGGCTATAAATGTAGAGCGTTGGCCCAGCGCAAACCAGTTCTCTCTAATCTTGGTTAACAAATTGTATTATAAATTGTGCATTTGACTAATAAAAATAAGTCGAGTACCATTTGGGTAACTCGACTAGTTTTTAGAAACTTATACGTTTATTATTCGGCGTAACATTTTCTGGCGATCCTGCCAGGATTGTGTAAACGATTCCTCTCAAAAATAAGGATTCAAAAATACACAATCTTTGGAAAAACCATTATCGAATTCTACGGAATTCATTTTCGATAATTTCACGAAATTATCTGCAAGAAGAGTTTCACGAAACTCGGAGGAACTCCGGATCTCATCTAAGGAGAGATTCGTTAACTAAGTAAAATATTGGTTTGGGTAAAACTAGTTGCTGAATTAAGTAGGCACTATCCTACGTAAACCCAATCAAAAAACAGTCGGAGGCCCGCAATCAGGCGGAAGGCGCATCGGCGTAGCAGCGTTGGACAACTGGCGAAAACTTCGGTATCCAACATCAAGCACCTGAGACTTCTACAACAGCTACGGATAAGAAAATCATCAAGGCTGAGAACTTCGCAGAAAGAAGATCAACACCTCAACTGTCATCAACAACAAAGAATTGTAAGCATAAAAAAATACACACACAGTTTTAGTCGAACCAATAAGAGAATAAATCCCCTTTGTGGGCTGCGGAAGGCGACGGAAATCGAATCATAGTCAATTCTATTTCGGGTGGGGTTAAGTTTATTGGTTTGCGTTAAGATAGCCCTTGCACTCCAGGCATCTTACCGTCAACAAAACAATTCTGTACTTTGGTATGGTTGACTAGTTTGTAGCAACTAGTCGGCGAATATCACTGTAATAAGCACTCAACAAAATAACGCGTCACTGAACACCCGACACAAAACAAATAAAATAAGTACACTGGCATTTGTAGAGTATAGAGATAGGCTGAAAACAGACTACGATACAGACGAAACAGACAACTCTTTCGACATGTCAGGAATGCAATCCCCTAACCCTTCCTAAACCTTACCCTTTGTAATGGATGAGGAAACAATTAGGAGAATGTGGACCAACATGGGAACTTTAACAGCCAATATGAAAGCACTAAATATTGAAAACAGGAATAGGACCGAGGAAATACAAAAAATAGCCAAAGAATTAGGATACAGAGGAGCAATTGAAACAGACAAAGAACCTGAACTAACAGAAGATCAGGATACGGATATTAGAACAAAATCGAAAGTTAACTCAAATTTTGAACCCGAATTAACGGAAGACTTAGAAAGTGGGGTAAAAGTAAAAGTAAGAATGTCTCAACAACAAATAACAGGAACAAAAACGAAAGTCACAAGACCCCTCTTACCCAATAAAGATGACGCTGATGAGGAAGAGATGAATCAATACCTTAGTAAGAGTGAACAGTTATTTAGAAAGGGAATTAGGACACACCAACTTTCCACCGAAGAAGAGGAGGAAAGGGAAGCCATCGAGCTTAGAAGACTGAGAAATAAACAATTACTCAGAGAAAGAGAAGAACTAAAGTTATTTCAATCCCAATTTGAAGAAGAAGAAAAGATTAATGCCAAATTAGCTATCGAAACAATAAGAGCAATTAATGGACACGAGGATATTGGAGTGGAAGACTTCATTAAGAATGTTAAAAAGGCTAAAGCTAGATGCACCCAGTCTAATCTACTCTTGGACTTGATTTTAGCAAAAAAGATCCAAGGTACAGCGGAAAAAGCGACCCGATATACGCCTATAAACTCTTTTGAAGATTTATATACTTCTCTACGACAGAATCTCAAACAAACAGGCTCAGTTTTAGCAATAAAAAGCAAGTTAGAGTCGTGTAAAAAAGGTATAACAGAAACAGTGCAGAATTTTAGCTTGCGATTTAGGCAGCTTACAAACGAACTCAACTACGCTGTCCAGGCAAAACACATCAATCAAACGGAAAGAAGAATCAGAATGAATATAGAGGAAGAAGAAAATATTAACAGATACTTTATTAATCTTAGAAAAGAGATCGGTCTTCAAGTAAGGCTACTAAAACCATTAAGTCTAGCAGAAGCGCAGAGTCACGCCATAGAAACCGAAATGTGGCTAAGAGAGTCACAGCCTGCTCGACAAGTATCACTAAAACTGTTAAGCAAACCCCAACCCAGGCAAATTCAATTACCAAGATACCATGCTAACACAACACCGATCCATAGAATACCTAATTATAATGCAGCATCGAATGAAAAAATGAAAGTAAAATGCCATAGGTGTGGAAATCTGGGACATATGGCAAATCAATGCACAACGAAAATCACAAATTTTCAAACGGGTCAATTTTCAAATCGACCACCGCAGGTCAGAAATATTCAAATACCAGAGGAGGAACTGGAAAACGAAATCATGAAGACGGAAGAATTACAAGAACAAGCAGATTACGAGAACCAGGCCGAATATCTTCCATCAGCGGAAGATTACAATCTATTAGAGGAAGAAACCAGCGAGGAAATGAATACTACTTATTAGTAGATACAGGCGCATCAATAAACCTGATAAAAAAATATCAAATACCTGAAAACACGAAACCTTTCAAATTAAAAAAATTATTTGCTATGGGAGAAGATAAGCACGTATCGGAAGAAGCAGTGTATATACCGTATTTTTCCAAAAAACACCTTTTCCACATAATAAATGATGATTTCCCCTTACCAGAATCTGGTATAATAGGCCTACCATTCTTCAAAAAGTTTTCAAGATACTCAATAACACCCAACTATTTGATTCTGGATAATAAAAAATTACCACTACATGATAACGGTAATTACATAGCACCTCACACACAGCAAGTATTTAGATTACAGACTGAAGATAAGGATGACGAAATCTGGATTGAAGAAAACAATTTAATCCCAGACGGCATATATCAAATTAAAAATGGTGAAATTATAATACCTATGATAAATGACTCAGAAATACTGAAAATAATACCAGATAAACTACAGTACGATATAATTCAGAAAATAGAATCTCAAGACAAGAACTTTTCTGATGTATACGAAGATAAAATAATAAAGCAGTCTACGAACTATCGACTAAATTATAATCAAAGGATCCGGGAATTAAATAAATTATTAAAATTAGATCACATAGAAAACAAAGACCATAAAGTTAGAGAAGGTATACATAAAATACTTCTTCAGTACCAAGAAGTGTTCACGCTACCTGGTGATCCACTTCCCTGTACGAAACTTACCGAACATGAAATCATTCTAAATTCAGGTAAGACAATAAATCTAAGATCCCACAAACTCCCGGAGAAACATAGAGAATTTGCACTAGAAGAAACCCAAAATCTGTTGAAAAAAGGAATAATTCGACCTTCTCAATCACCCTTTAACTCACCATTATGGGTAGTTCCAAAAAAAGAAAACAAATTGAGAATGGTCATAGACTATAGACAAATAAATAAGGACACGGATCAAGACGCTTACGCATTACCCGTAATTGATGATATCCTAGATCAGTTAGGAAGAGCTAGATTCTTTTCTGCTCTCGATATGAGTGCTGGCTTCCATCAAATACCGATGAAAGAGGAATGCAAAAAATATACAGCATTCTCCACCTCCCAAGGACATTTTGAAAATAATCGAATGCCCTTCGGACTGAAAAATTCACCAGCAACTTTTCAGAGAATGATGGATAACGCATTCAGAGGATTGATAGGAAGAGAATGTTTTGCTTATATCGATGATATCGTAGTATTCGGATCAACTTTACAAGAACACAACAG
>NC_046663.1:113461459-113464446 GCF_010883055.1 Belonocnema kinseyi
TAGTTCGTGGTCAGGTATGATGGATAGATATAGGTTAGCTTTCTTTTCTGGGATAGGAATAATTTTTTGTAGGGATCCTTCTTCTTTTTCTAGAACAGGTATATCTAGTATATAGGTGAAAAGTCCTTGGATTATCGCTACCGAAAGTGAACTGATGTCAATGATATTCTGATAATTTTCTTCTTTGTTGTCAAAATGGTATCTAGTCCTATGATGTAACTCGAATTCGTCTAAGGTGTTTTTTAGGATTTCAGGTGTTAAAATTTGAGGGTGTACTATCCCGTGTTTTCCGTCATTAATGGCATTTAGAGCCGTATCGACGTCTTCATTCAGTTCGTCGATCAGAAGAGTGATTAGGATAAGTTTAGTGTTGACAAAATTGTCCTTTGTATTGTTATTCACAGTTTGGCCTAATTTTTGAGCTATTCCTACTTCTTTACCATTTTCTTTCTTTATTGTTGAATATTCTGTCGAGGAAGAGTCTAGTATAAGTTTAAGAATTTTCGTGTGGATGGTCAATACGGATGCTACCTTTTTATTATCATTGTATAGTTTATAAAATTCGGTGTTTATTTGATTTAATCCGATTCGGTGAGAGTCCCAAATAATGTTTTGGAAATATCTCCCACAAAATTCGCTAATCCTCTTTTTTGTCTCTGTTTCCCTAGAAGCTTATGTAGAATTGCAATTTTCGACGTTAATCTATTATATCTTCCTTTAACTAGCCTTAATTCTTCTTTAGGCGCACAAGACGTTCCACATGCGCGTTCAGCTATTACTAAGGTGTGATTTATTGCCTCTATCCTTTCTTCGGTTTTCGTTAGATTAATCCCTATTATTAGTCTCCATTCCTCGTTGTATAAGTGTACTTTATTAACTTCCTCTATATATACATTTCCTTTTAGTTCCTCTATTGAATAATTAGCCTTCGTTGTCGCTACCAAAATCGTGAGTAGGATTATCAACGCGAGCGTCATCTAAAAAAATAAGGCATGCATTGGTCTATGTGTAATCTGATAATTTTATTATCTTATCTAATTTTAAGGTTGTTATTTTCCAATATTTCAAGTATTTCCCCGGGGCCTTTCCAGCTCGGATCTAGCTTGTTTTGTTTGGTGTTGTTTTTCCACTTAACCCAATCCTTTTCCTTGTAAATTGGATGTCTCCTAACTATTTTACCCTCTAATAGCTTCTTGGTTTTTTCTTGTTCGATTTCAATTCTTTCTTTAATCCTTCTTAAATTTTGTTCATGTCTGGATTTCCATTTTTTAACTAAATCAGAATATGTCAGAATTGGAGAAGGGTTAATTGTTGAGGGGATGTTGGGCTCTCTTCCAAAGGTGGCTTCAAAAGGCGAAATTCCGAGGGTGTCATTTTTCATCGTATTAATCGCAAAGTTAATATATTTTAAGTTGTCATCCCACTCTCTATTGTTTTCTGTGATAGAGGTTTTAATAAGGTTTTTCAGTGTAGAGTGCATGCGTTCAATATTACCGTTAGACTAGGGGTGGAAGGCGGTTGTTTTTACATGCTGGATTCTTAATGCTTCCTCAAATTCCTGCATGAGTTCAGAGAGGAAATTTTGACCTTGGTCCGTTAGGATTGTTTTTGGTGCTCCGAATATATAGATGTAGTGTTCAATTAAATTATTAATAATTGATTCCGTGGTTTCATTTTTTAACGGTATTAGTAATGTATACCGTGTTAATCTGTCTTGTAAACTTAATATATATTTGTTCCCTTGAGTGGTTTCCGGTAAGGGTCCAAAAATATCAAGTGCAATTTTTACATTTAGTTTAGTGGGGATATCGGGTATTATACTACTAGCTTGATTAGTAATTCTAGTAGTTTTTTGTAATTGGCAGATAGGGCAGGATTTAACATATTTTATTACGTCGCTATCCATTCCTATCCAATACCCTAATTTCTTTGCCCTTTCTATTGTATTTTTCTCTCCTAAGTGCGTTGAGTGAGCTTCAATTATTATGTTTCTTTTTTCTTCTTTTGTAAGTTCTCTAGTGTTTGAGAAACATAAGTGGAAACTGGATTCACGATAATTGTTAGATAGATATTCTATCATTTCTTGAATTATTTCCTTCTCTATTGGTGTAAATAGAGGGTCTCCAAAAGCCAATCTAATTAACGTAAGTTTTCTAGATTTAATTTCGTCAATTATCCAGCCTAATTTTCTCAGCCATTCTTCTTCATTAAAGGGTGACATTTCTTCCTTTTTTATGTATGTCCAGAGTTTTCCTACAGCGTTAGGTTTAACTTTAACTGTTCCTGAGACTGGATTTAATCTCCACTCTAGAAAGTCTCTGTATAATTTGTCTTCTGCAGGGTCTTCTTTTTGTTCGTCTGAAGCTGGTTCTAAAACTTCTAATGATGAGTCTGAATTTTCTACTGAGGGTTCCCTTATTCTTCTGTGGGGTAATTTGATTTTATTTTCTCCCTCTAATTTAACTTCACTTGTTATGATAGGTTTAGTTGTTGTTGCCGGTTCTGGAGTATTTAAGTCTCGAATAGGAGTGTCGAATAATTCTATGTCTGGAAGTTCATTTTCAATTTCTTCGATATTAATTTCTTCGAGAGCTTTTTCTAGCAAATCTTTTTGGGTTATTGGAAATAATCTTGACAAGCAGTCAGCCGCTTTATTTTCCTTTCCTTTTACGTATTGGATTTCGTATTTATATTCCTCTAATTTGATCCTCCATCTCAACAATTTTGAGCTGGGATCTATACAGTTATGTAGCCAGACTAGTGCTTTGTGGTCAGTTTGAATTTTAAATATATTTCCCAAAAGATATTGTCTTAGACGTTTAACTGCCCATATTATTGCCAAAAGTTCTTTTTCGGATGTACTGTAATTTTGTTCTGCGGGGTTCAGTGTTCGAGAAATAAATAAGCACGGATGTCCGTTCTGGGATAAAACGGCTCCTAAACCTTGATTTGAAGCATCAGTTGTTAGCGTGAATTGTTCTTTAAAA
>NC_046663.1:113464546-113479112 GCF_010883055.1 Belonocnema kinseyi
CTATCTAAGGATGGTACTATAGAACGCCACCTCAAGGTAGGCCTAGTGGCGCCATCTCTTGGTCAGGCCGGAAACTTATCAATCCACCCTCGTATTTGTATAAACAAAGATACTGAAAAATTTATTAGGCAAAACCAAAATCTTCTCATCTGGCATTCAAAAACGCGCGCGTGTAGATTTTCTATTAGTAGCAGTGAGATATGATCGACAGTACTTATTTTCTCAGATTCCTAAACTGCTGGATCAGCTGATTATTAATTGATAAAGCAGACAGTACAGTGATCCCAGATTTGAAACGAGGTGAACTCCAGCAAAGATATTATAAGCCTAGATACGGCACGTGTATAGTTCGAGGAACTAATTGTAGACGGCGCTCCCGGCGAAAATTGCCCGATCCCCCCATGCCTCTCATCCCGAAAATCGCACCAAACAACTACTTTGCCCCTGCAATCTTCACCCGTCGAGCAAGTCCATCAAATAGCCGATACTAAGTCGGTAAATACTAAATACTTAAAAATATAAAATACAAATCTTATATCGAGAATTTTGATTTATTATTTTCAATTAATAAATCAATTATTTGAATAAATTTTGCAACAAGAAAATATGTAGATGCATAAGATTTACTTTTAAATTGAATTAAAATGTAATTGTATCGTAATAAATATTTTTAACTGACATCTTTTATGGAAAAATTTGGTCATGTTGCGATTAAAATTTACTGTCTATGAATAATATTATTTTGTTGTTTTGAAAAAAAGCGGTAGAAATTCTACTACGTGAAACTATACGTTTGAAGGCATTAAAAGTTTTAATTGATAAACATATTGAGTTGAAATTTAAAATAATGAATTTTTTAAATAAATATGATCGTAAAGCGTTCTCGCATGTATAATTAGCGATTTGGACTTTTTAGATGTAGAGTTAAATTTTATAGGAATACCGCCTCCCTCACGATTATTAATTTAAGTAAACAATAATTCGTAAATTTCTATGTTTGTGTTTTCTATGTTTATGAATTAAATTATAATGAAACGATAAAATTATATAATAAATATATTTTTTATTTTATTTTTTTACATATAATATTTTATAGAAATTTATGTATCTTCCTATATATGTAAATAATTTCCCGATTTTTTAAATTGAGAACCCCATAATTTCAAAATTGTACAAATGTATTTTTGAATTTTACTCGAGTGGTTGATCAGAATAAATAAATATTTTGCCTAACATTTCTCAATTTAAACTAAAAGATCAGAAATTATTGGAAAGTTTCAACCACATTTTTCTCTTAATTGTTAGTTTGTGATAAAATAATCCGTAAATGAACTATTTATTGTCGCGGGCATATTCTCATCGTGCGCTGTGCCCGCGGCTCGCAAGTTTGAGCGCGCCTGGAGCGCGCGTCTTTTGATTCCCGCGATTCCCGCTCAGATATTTATTCTTTACATTTAGAATGCTTGAATGAAACTTTATCAAAAACATCTCTTTAGATCGCAGTATTTATATTCGTACTCATATTCTGAATTTGTTGCTTAAATAAGTATAGTTAAAGATTAAGTTTCTCTAAGCTCTGTAGATTTTGAGGTACACAATATTATTGTGACACTCGCGCTGAGCACTCGTTTTTTGACAAACAGTTTTAAATTTATATTTTCTGAACCACCTTCAAATAAACTTAGAAAATACAATCCTTTTTTCAGACATTTTTCTCTATCTCACGTGGTTATGCTAATAATAGGATTTTGGTTTTCATATTATTTTTTATACATGTATAAAGCAAAATATCCTACAAGTCTTCTCTTAGATTTTTTACGTATCTTGCGTCTTTTAGCGTAATATGGAAATTTTCGATTATCTGCATATATTACTTACGATAAAACAAAATTACGAGTCCTATTGAAAACTGGTTTAAAGAAATTTTGTAGGATTTCTCAAAACCTATCATTTCTCTTTGAGACTTTTTGTCATATTTTGCGTCATTTGGTTTATCCACAAATTTTTCATTTTTATTTTTAATACCATTTTTTTTAAATTTAATTATTTTTTAGAACATTCTTTTGTTCCGTTAAAAATCCATCTTTTTGGTCGAAAATTAATTTTCTTGATTTTTTTTACATCGTCTTTTTATTAAAAATGCAACTGTTAAGTTCCAAATTATTATATTTTGATGAATGATTTAATAATATGGTAGCAAATTAAAGTAAACTTCGTTTGTTAATGAACTGTTCCGTGTTTTTTTCATGTTTGTTAAATCTAGTTTTTTTTTAAATCATGTTTCTGCAAGATTTACCTCTTTGGCTTAACATTGAACTTTTTTGTTGACAATTTGGTTTATTATGTTAAAAATTACTTTTTTGAAAATTGCAACTTGTCGATTCTTGATTAGAAATGGATCCTTTATAAGTTGAGAATTCCAATATTTGGTCGAAAATTCATGGAATTTGTTAAAAATTCGTCTTTTTTGATAAGAAAATTAATCTTCTTTGTTGCAAATTCATTATATATTTCGACTTTAAATCTTAGTTTGCAATAACAAAGAAAAACTATCCAATTAGGGGTTGTAAGTGTTTAAAATCGAGATTTATTTTTTTCATAAATAGTTTAGAAATAATTTTCACATTGTACACATCATCAATATAATATACCTAAAAACCAGCTGATGTGTACAATGTGAAAATTATTTCCAAACTATTTATGAAAAAAATAAATCACTATTTTTAAACTCTTAAAACCCCTAATTGGATAGTTTTGCTTTGTTATTGCAAACTGAAAAAAATTCACTTGAAGGAATAAATAAAATAAAAATTTTTTCAATCCTTGGTGAGAATTTTTTTACAAGTACGAAAAAGTATAACTATTTTTACAGGAAAACACCAATGAATATAATAATTTTTTAAATACTAAGAAATCCAGGTGTCCGTTTTAATCAAGGAAACAAATTTCCGGTAATTTCCCAAATCGTAAAAAATTATTGAATTATTTTCATTCTTTGGAATTCTTTCCATTTTTTTTGTAGTAGCCTTAGTTGCTGAGATGCACCCCTAAACGCCTTATATTTCTTTAGAATTTTTTTTTCGATTTTTCGATTGTTTGAATTATTTTTATAAACTATTTGGATTTCTTTGAAGTTGTGAATTCTGATGAGCATAAGAATTGCAAGTGGTTCACTGCCCTCAAACTTTTAAAATTAAATTTTAATGTGCAAGGCACAGTCTAGTAACTGGTTTTTGTGATTAAACAAACTATAAGGAAATAGATTATACGTTTCAAATAATCAAGAAACAAAAACAAACAAAGAACAGAATTTTAATATAATTTCGATAAATAATTAAATGAGTAGTGAAAACCTTAAATTTTTCCACGGAATTAAATGTAAATTGTCAATTCGACACTACAGAGAAGTGTAAATATTACCTCAGTTATACCTTAATTATGCGAAAAAATAATAAAATATTTCAGGATTTAAAATACATGTAGGATAAATTTATACAGTGAAGTATTCGAACCTTCAATTCACTATTTTTGTAAAAATTATATTTTTTTAAATAATGTTTAAAATTTCGCTACAATTCTAAAATATGACAAGAGTTTTTTTTTAACTTATTTATATAGTATTTCGAAAATTTCTCTTTTAAAAGAAACCAGACGAGAAATTAATTTAACTTTTTCATTGAACTAAATCCTGAATTGATTTAAAATTAATTTACTTTTTAAATTTATTTACTATCTCGAAAATGTCCCTTTTTAAAAAGCAACCGTTAAAGAAATTAATTAATTTTAACATAATAATAAATCTAATAATTTTAGGCCCTCATTAATTTTAATATTTTCGGCGTGCATAGACAGCCCCGAGTCAGCTATAGATATGGCTGGCGAAGGTAAGCGCGAGAATCGAGAAACAGGATATCACCGGGCTTTCGGTTTGGTTTTCGCCTGGGCCCCACCCCTCCCGTAGACGTAGGCAAAGGACGCGGTTGCCATAGAAACATCGAAAAGTTGAAGAGGGCAGCACCTCGAGGCATGTAAAAATGTAGTTAGATATATATATCGTTCTCCCACTCCAACCTCCCGTGCCGCATCTATGCTTATAATATCTTTGACTCCAGTGCTACTAAACGTCTATAGCCGTGTGAATATAGTAGGAGACGATGTAAATGATTGGGTTGCGCGCGCAACCAATTTCTCCTCTTTTGAATTTGAAAACTCGAAGGTGCACGATTGCCGGTCGGAAAGTTTAACTCTTTGATTGAAAACTCATATTTTTCGCTTAAAAAATTCAACTTTTTGTAGATAATTTGTAGATCATAAATTTTCTTGGTCGAAAATTCATGTTATTGGTTGACAATTCAACAACTTTGTTGAAAATTCATTTTTCCTGTTAAAAATTATTATTCTTTATCTGAAAATGTAACTATTATATGATTAATTAAAAATTAATCGTATATATTGGTTAAGTTGAAAAATCTTTTTACATCCTCATCATTTAGGATTGAGAAAGTATTAGAATTGTCGGAAATTTGACATCACACTTTTTCAACGGATCTCCACGTTTCGAGACGTTAACCAGCCATTTTTATAAAAATTCAAAAAGTGAGCGCATTTTGAAAATTTTTGAGAACACTTTTTTCTGAATTTGAAAATTCTATGTACGGATATGTATAGTATTGAAAATAACAAACAATTTTTCCTTATGACTTTTTTGGATAAAAAGAAAATTCTCAGAGTTATAGCGTTTTCAAATTTTTTTTAATCAACCGAAAATCAAAATTTGAAGCTGAAAAACGCACGATATGAAAAAAAGTCAAGAAAAGAAAAATATTTCTTTTTGAAATCCCTACAAGATTATCGTAGCCAATTTTTGGATTTTCTTAAAAAATCGAAAATTCAAATTTTGATTGCACAAAAAATAATGGAAAATAAAAAATTCCATTTTGTGGACAAACTATGTAGGATACAAAAAAAGGTGAATTAACAAAAATGGTTATCCCAAAAAAGATCTACAATTTCGTTAAGAATCACTTCTTGATAGGACGCGGACTTTTTATTTTAGTCGTGAAAAATAACGTTGAAAAAAGTAAAATAAAAAAAATGTGTGAAAAAACGACGAAAGTTACAAGAAAAAAAATCCAACCAAACCTGTTTACAAATATCTGTCGGAAATCGAGCGCGCAGCCCGAGTGTCACGATGAGAATATGTACCTCAAAGCCTACAGAGCTTTGAGAAACTTAATCTTTGACTATACTTAAGTAGACAATTCAGAATATGAAGACGCATATAAATACTGCCATCTAAGAGAGATCTTTTTGATAAAGTTTTTTTCCAAGCATTCCAAATGCAAAGAATAAATATCCGAGCGCGAAGCGCGAGGTGTAATTATGTTGAAATTTTATCCTGTACATTGTATTAGTTAAAATACGAGTTATTTGATAGAAAACTAATTTATTTGTTTTTGATTATGATTTTTTTTAATTGAAAGAATTTTTAAATAAAATATAATATATAAATATATAATATATATAATATAAAATAATTGATTTTACAAGATGATTATGAATCCGTTGAAAATTAAAGAATTAATAGGTATTAGTTTTTTAAATTATTTTCAATGATGATCTCAAATATTATTTCAGTCTAAAAAAATTTTATTTTTAACCCATTCAATTTGAAATTTTTTAATTAAAAAAAAAATCGTTAATTATCAGCAATATTTGACCGTTCATTTAAAACAATGAATTATAAAGAACTAATAAAAACTATAAAAGTTTGAAAAGAATGATTCAAAATAGAAAGCCTTGAATTGTTAAAATTGTAATGAGGTAAATTTCAACTTTAAACGCTACAATTTTAATTTTAAAAAAGATTCAAAATTAATTTAAAACTTGAAATTATTTCAAATAATTTGAAACACAATGTAGATCTTGCAGATATGAAAAAATTAAGCTTTTTGAACGTTGTAAAATATTTAAAAAGAATAACAAAAATGGTTGTGATTGCTAAGAAAATTGAAAATGATTTTTTTTTTGGAAAAATTAATTTTAAGTGAGTATTTGAAAAGATTTGAAAAAGTTAAAAAAAAAAAAGAATCAGGAGGATTTTAAGGCAATTTTTTTATTTTGCAGTTTTTTTAATGCTAGGAAAAAAATCTAATTAACAAAATATATTTTTTTCAACCCAACAGTTTACTTTGTAACAAAATAAATTAATTTTCTATCAAATAATTGGTGTTTTAACTAATACCAAATAATTTAACATTCTATCAAATTGTTGACTTTTAACGCCCAAGGATGCATGTTTTACAAAACAGTACAATTTTAACAAAAAAGTTAATTTGAAGGCAAATAGTTGAATTTTCAACTATAATTATGAATCCCTAATAAGAAAAAATTAATTTTGTTGCTAAGTAGTTCAACTTTAAATGAATAATGAAATTTTCCACCCAAAAATTATGATTTTAGTTTTTAAAAATATAGTTGCATTTACAACAAAACGACTTTGCAGCCAAATAATATTTACAGTTGACATTTCAACCGAAAAATTAAATTTTTAACCAAAAAGTATAAATTTTCCATGAAAAAATTTAATTTCTACAAAGAAAGACGAATTTTTAACAAAATACATGATTTTTTAAAACCAAAAATGGTATAGATTAATTTTCAGTTTCAAAAATATATGTTTACAAAACATAAAACATATTTTCTTTAGAATATTTATTAAATCAAGAAATAAATAAATTTTATCAAAGTAGTTGAACTTTTGATAGAAAAGAGGACTTTTTTACAAAATAGTTACATTTTCAACAAAATAATTAAGTTTTCAACCAAATAATTGAGTTTTTATCCAAACGAGACTTTGACAATGTAGTGAGGATTTAAATTTTAATAACTGATAAAATGATTACGTGAATTATCAAAAAATTGTCCAAGTTTTTCCTTAGTGTGTGTTATTGTTTAAACTAAAAACAAAATGGTAAATATTTTTATTATAAATCTATCCGTGTTACCTATCTATAAATATTTATATCAATAATTTAAAAGAAAAACACTTTAAAAAATATGTGGATAATTTCTTGACAAGTCCCCTGATCGTTTTCTTAAACAGATGTAGTAATTATTTAGTTTGTAAAATATAAGGAAAAATCTTTATAAAAATATATAATTTTTTGGGAATAGGTTAAATTTTTTAATTTTATATCATGTAACTATTATTACTATAAAATTAGAATTCAAAAAATCTTAATTACACCTGTTAGGAAAAAAGAAATAAAACTTCGAAATGTGTTTCACCAAAAATTAATTTTGGTACTAAGTAGTTCAACTAACTACTTAGTATCAAAATTAATTTTTTCTTATTAAGGATTCATAATTATAGTTGAAAATTTAACTATTTGCTTTCAAATTAACTTTTTTGTAAAAAAATTTACTGTTTTGTAAAAAATGCATCTTTTGGGCGTTAAAAGTCAACAATTTCATAGAAAGTTAAATTATTTGGTCGCAAACTAAAATTTTGGTTGAAAAATCATATTTTTGTGGTAAAAAATCAGCTTTTTTGTAGATAATACTCTTTTAGACTTTAAAATTAAATAATTTCGTTGAAAGTTCATGTAATTTGTTGGAAATTGACCTTGTTTGGTAGAAATTTAATCTTTTTGGTTAAAAATGTATCATTTTTGGTCAAAAATGCAATTGTTTGGTTAAAATATCAACTGTATATCTTCTTGGGTTTCAAAGTTGATTATTACACTAAGAGTTGAATTACTTTGTAAAAAAGTAAGGTTTTTTTTAACAACGTATTATAATTATGGTTGAAAATTTAACTATTTGGTTGAAAGTTTAACTCTTTGATTAAAAACTCATATTTTTCGCTTAAAAAATTTAACCTTTTGTAGATAATTTGTCTTTTTGACTTTAAAATTGAATAATCTCGTTGAAAATTCATGTATTTTGTTTCAAATTTGTCTTTTTTGTAGATCATTAAATTTCTTGGTCCAAAATTCATTTTATTGGTTGACAGTTTAACAACAAATTCATTTTTTCTCTTAAAAATGATTTTTCTTTATCTGAAAATGTAACTATTCTAGGATTGATTATACATTAATCGTTTTTATCTGGAAATTGAACTATTCCATTTTTGGTTGAAACTTTATCCTGTACATTGTATTAGTTAAAACACTAATTATTAGATAGAAAATTAATTTATTTTGTTATAAAGTAAACTTTTGTGTTGAAAATAGATATGTTTTGTTAATTAGATTTTTTTCCTAGCATTAAAAAAACTGCAAAATAAAAAAATTGCCTTAAAATCCTCCTGATTCTTTGTTCATTTCAATTTTCTTAGCAATCACAACCATTTTTGTTATTCTTTTTAAATATTTTACAATTGTCAAAAGGCTTAATTTTTTTATATCTGCAAAATCTACATCGTGTTTTAAATTATTTGAAATAATTTCAACTTTTTAATTAATTTTGAATCTTTTTTTAAATTAAAATTGTAGCGTTCAAAGTTGAAATTTACCTCATTACAATTTTAATAATTCAAGGCTTTCTATTTTGAACCATTCTGTTCAAATTTTTATAGATTTTAATAGTTGTTTATAATGGATTGTTTTAAATGAACCATCAAATATTGCTAATAATTAACCAATTTTTTTTTTAATTAACAAATTTCAAATTTAATGGGTTAAAAATCAAAATTTTTTCAGACTGAAATAATATTTGAAGTCATAATTGAAAATAATGTTAAAAACTAATACCTATTAATTTTTTAATTTTCAACGGATTCAGAATCATCTTGTAAAATCAATTATTTTTCCATTTTTAATACCTTAAATTCAATTAAAAAAATTTTATTTCAAAATTCTTTCAATTAAAAAAAAATCATAATCGAAAACAAATAAATTAATTTTCTATCAAATAATTCGTGTTTTAACTAATACAATGTACAGGATAAAATTTCAACCAAAAATAGAATAGTTCAAATTCCAGATAAAAACTGTGATAAAAAATTGAATTGAACAAGAAAAAAAACGAATTTTCAACAAAATTATTAAATTTTCAAGGGAAAATGTGAATTTTCGACCAAAAAGATTAATGTTTTTTATAAAAAAAAAAAATTTTCAACTTAACCAATATATACGATTAATTGTTAATCAATCATATAATAGTTACATTTTCAGATAAAGATAAATAATTTTTAACACGAAAAATGAATTTTCACGAAAGTTGTTGAATTTTTAACCAATAAGATGAATTTTCGACCAAGAAAATTAATGATCTACAAAAAAAGACAAATTTTAACAAAATACATGAATTTCCAACGAAATTATTTAATTTTAAAGTCAAAAAGGCAAATTATCTACAAAAGTTGAATTTTTTAAGCGAAAAATATAAGTTTTCAATCAAAGAGTTAAACTTTCAACCAAATAGTTAAATTTGTTAAATTTTCAGTTTCAAAAATGTATTTTCAACGAAAGAAATGAACCTTCAAATCCCAATCTCTTCTTTTTATTTCAAAGCAGATAGATATATAAATAAGACCGACGAAGTGTTCCGGCCGGCAATCGTGCACCTTCGAGTTTTCAAATTCAGAAGAGAAGAAGTGGGTTGCGCGCGCAACCCAGTCATGTATATCGTCCTCTACTATATTCACACGGACATAGACGTGTGATAGTATTGGAATGCCCCTCGTTTCAAATCTGGAATCACTGATACAGTATTTGCCAGAACGGAGTGTACATGTTTCTGTCATTTATTGACATATTTTTATCAATTGCTAGCAATGCAACCCCTGACATGTGTCAGTATGAATATAATATTACAGATGTTTTTTGCAAGGATGAATTTTTCGAAAATTTTGACAGGATTTGACAAAATTACTAGTTAAAAGCTAAAGTTTGAAATGTTCAAATTAACAAAATATATCTTTTACAATCGAGACTTGCAGTTAAATACTATTCCAGACCTCTTAATATTTTGTGAGTAAACAACAAGTTTAAGACTTATCATTGAATTTCCAAAACAGTAGAATAATATTTTCGTTCTATAACACAAGGATATACATACCCTTCTAATAATGGATTATTAAAATTTATTGAAAATAAATAAAGTTCTACTGTATTTAAATATTTTCAATAAATATTGGATAGCTCAATAATCATTCATATCTCAATCATCTTTATATGAATAGTTTTGAATAAAGTTTAAATACATTTTAATAAGAAATCAAAATTAATGAAATTCAATCAATTTTTTATAAATAAATCCAATCAAATTCTATTACTTTTCAATAACTTTACTCGCATTACAGAAAATAATTGTCGAAATGAGAATTAATTACATTTTACGTAATTTAAACCAATGTATTTCTATAGCTTTAAATAATTCTGTATTTGAATGAAATTCAATATATTTTTCACCAATAATATTGAATCAATTTTTATCACTTTTCAATTATTGTAATTGCTTTATTAATAACAATTAAAGAATCTAAATTAATTTTATTTTGCGCAATTGAACCCAGTCTATGTCTATAGTTTTAAACAATTTTAATTATGCGAATAAAACTTAATAACTGAATTAAATTTACTAGTTTTCCTCGAAATAAATTGAATCAATTCTTATCATTTTTCAATTATTTTAATTGATTTATTGAAAACAATTGAAAGAATCAGAATTAACTATATTTTGAGCAATTGAACTAGTGATGCCGTTTGATACTAGACTGTCTCGATATCGTATCGAAAAATCTCGGTTTTTTCTCGTATAGGTATCGGTTTTCGAGACTCCAGTCTCGGTTTTGTCTCGTATCATTTCGGTGTCGAAGAACCGATATATCGCTCGTATCGTCTCGGGATTCTGAGACTAGACAGCCATATGGTGGCTTCCTGCGAAACAACAGTAGAAGGGGGATGGTGAAGGATTTCAACTATCTGAGTACCAAGAACCTTTTCTTATAATACACAGTCTGAATTTTCAAATGAACGAAATATATTTTTGGCATTTATTTTATAACTGCATTATTTTCAATGTATCATATCAATATATTTTTGCACTGTTTTTACATTAGAAAACAATGAACAAAAAATTTCATTAATTTTGAATGTTAAGAACATGAAGAATATTCTCTCTTAGATTTTTAAGCTTCAAAACTTCTAAAATTTCTACATGTCTCTTCAACCAACTCAATTTTCTTTGTTAATTTTGAAAAACTGTCTAAATTACAAAAACAGAAGGTGTCAGTACAGAACTGGACAACTATTAAAATAGAAATGTTTCGAAACAGAGAAAAAGGAGCCTGTAAAATCGAAATCATCGTTAAAAGATGAAGCAAGTATCCACTTCCGAGATAAAGTATTGCTCAATTTAAGTCAAAACAGTTTTATTACAAAAATTTATCGACGTCTGATGAAGTGGATGTTGAAGATGACAATCTCAAAGTGACACTTACCTAAAACTGGAGCAGGATCATCTGCAGAATGCGATAAAAATGTAATGTTTCAGTTAAAACAAATGGAAAAAATTACTCTGGAGATATGGAACGCGTGCATAGGGGCAAATGAAGTTTAATGTCAAATACTCAGCTAGTCCCGGCAAAAACGACAGAGAATTTGGAGATACAAATTTCATGGGTTTCAAAATCAGCTTTGAATAGCGATTAGAAATGGAATTTTCAATTTGTTACAAAAATAAAAACTTATTCCTGAAATATGGGTATGTTGATTGATAATAACAAATTATTTTTTCCTGATAAAATGAAAGTTGAAGATCGTGATATCGGTGATATAACAGTATTACAGAGATTTTTTTGCTAAGAATCTTCAAAAATAATAAATTTTATATTATTCCTTTTGTGATTAAATGATAGTAATTTCGAAAAATATCGCTAAACTAAAATGATATTAAAAATCGTGAATGATAATAAAATTATATTTTAAACCAATCCTTTTACCACAATAGGAAATTAATTTGTTATGCATTTTGTATGCAATAAATACAATTTTTGATCAAAACGGTGTTCAATAACTTTTTTGCTGCAACTTTTAAATTTAAAAAAATGGACAGTTTTAGCGCTATGCGCCGCTAAGCGCTCAAGATCAGTGAATAAAACGAATTGCAACAGATTTTGTTACAAAAGCGATGTCAACATAGAAATCACGGTTCAGATCGTGGTCTGTCATATTTTCGCCTACACCGTTGACTCATATAGCGCGTTTCTCGAAACGATTAAATGCTAAGAGCCCAAGATTTTAACTTGACTAATTAATCACTTCTTTAAAGGCAAAAATGGTACCCAAAGTAACATTAGTAACTAGTGCGCACATTCCGATAATAACAGTGTACCCTTCGCAAGAGGGTCGAACGCTAAGCATCCATGATCAGCGAATAGAACCAATCCCAGTAGCTTTTGCGAAATATTGAACTATTTCTGGCTCTTGATTTGGGTTCGCTTGTTCACCTCTGTTAGCAGCGTCTAGAATACTTTGTAGCAAGGAAGTTTGAGGACACTTTACGTGTTGCTGGTGACGTGCATAACCCAGGAACCATAAAACGCTTGCAATATGTGCGCAAGTGCCAATAGTTCTGACCCCTGACTTACATGTGCAGTAATAACCGAGAAGCGTTTCGTTATTGTCTGGTCCTATGTCATCGATCTGATTGAACGCTATCCACAGTTGGTACTTTATCGCATTTCGGAAACGAGAACGTAAGATGGGGCAAGTTCTACTTGATACACGCCAATTGTTATGTCGCTTATTTCTTCCAATGTAAGGCGAGAACATTGTGGTACTTGAAGTTCATGCAGGAGATTCCAATTTGCATTTCCGTAGCGCATATTGTCCCTTCTACGCGCACTTGCACAATATTTGGCTCACGAGCTCTCGCTATATATTCTCTTGCAAGCTCTGCTGTAGCGCCTTGCATCTCGATAATAGGATGGTATCGATTAATTATGGCAACAGCAATACAAAAGAAGTCCCTTAGATTGTGTACTTGAGCCATCGGAATGGTTTTCTCGAAGAACTTGAAAATGGACTTTATGTGGCCATTTCTGGATTCCACTATCCATCTAGATTTCGTTATTAGCCGAACTTCGTTTGCTTGTTCCGTTATCAATTGACTCTGTCCTTGTTGGAGAAATGGTGGTATCTTGGACACAATTCCTAAGCGTTCTAAAAGTGGTTGGGCATCTCTATATTCACGGTCCTCTATAAAAATATCACCAATGTCGAAAAATTCTCTCATACCTTCCACATCTCTTTCAAATTCGTTAATGAGCATTTGTGAGTCATTTTTTCGCGAATCAAAAAAATATGGTCCTTGTATTTCAAGTATGTATCCGTCTGGAGCAACAATGAGAGCAGGTTTTACCAAGTGTCGTCCTTTATGTTTGCAGAATGACTGTCGAAGTACGCGAAAGTTACTGCTCTTCTGCATGTAAGCATAAGTTCCATCAAAGATAGCAATAGCTCTGGGAATTTCTGGTTGTGGATTATAAAGTTCATTGGCGAATGATGTTACGTGTCTTTCAATGAATTCCTCTCTGCTTATCGCATTAAATCCAATGTTACCAGGCACAAATCGCTGCATTAAAGACTCCCTTACAGTAGAAATGGCCATGCTTATAGCTTGCCGGCTCGAATAATGAAAAATCACTTTCTGAAATTCATCAGAAAGACCTTGACGCATTTTGCAAAGGAAAGTCAGCAGATCTTTTTTTCCTCACGTATCTGGCACCATGTCCATGTAACTGCGGAATAGGATCACAAAATGCATACAATTCTCTAAATTGTTCCTTTGTTACAGGAGCAATATCTTCAAACTCTTTATCAGTGAAACTATCCTCATTATTAAACGCCGCGGCCGCATGAAGATTTGCTTCGTTACGAAGTTGCTGCAACAACAGAAGTAACTGCTGTCCCGGAATCCTATACGGTCTATTAATCGCTTGTAGTCCAGGAAGCAAGGGGCCTAAGATGAAACCATGTTCATCCAAATGATTTAAGCATGCTCTTGTTTCTTCTGGAATGAAAATGTCCATGACAATAAAAGCGTTAACTCTACATTCAATTGAAAGCCTTGGAGTATTAACATCAGCATTACAGAACATGCACATTTGCCTGCCTGTTTGTGTAAGAACATTCAGTCTTAAACAGCCTGGGTCACGTTGGAGCTCCTCTATCTCATTGCGAATCGATTGATTGCATTTGAGACTACATTTGAGACCTACTCTCATCGGCGACTCCAAGTTAGACGCCTTCAACTTCGAAGTTGAAGGCGTCTAAAAATTATAATGTTTTACCTATCAGGATTATTTCCATGAATTCGAGCCATTTGTCCTGCTTGATAGACTCTATCGCACACATAGCAATTAACTCGAACTCTGAATGCCATTTTTCAAAGCATAACAGAAACAAGCTCTTATGGTCTTGAAAGGCAGAGGAATGTATGAATAAAACGAAAGAAAAATTCAGAAACAACAAAATAAAACAAATAAACACTTGAAACTAAACACAAAAAGAAATGACAAGCATACCATCGTCAATGGAAATAATAAATGAATACT
>NC_046663.1:113479212-113480480 GCF_010883055.1 Belonocnema kinseyi
TAAAGTTCATTGGCGAATGATGTTACGTGTCTTTCAATGAATTCCTCTCTGCTTATCGCATTAAATCCAATGTTACCAGGCACAAATCGCTGCATTAAAGACACCCTTACAGTAGAAATGGCTATGCTTGTAGCTTGCCCGCTCGAATAATGAAAAATCACTTTCTGAAATTCATCAGAAAGACCTTGACGCATTTTGCAAAGGAAAGTCAGCAGATCTTTTTTCCTCACGTATCTGGCACCATGTCCATATAACTGCGGAATAGGATCACAAAATGCATACAATTCTCTAAATTTTTCCTTTGTTACAGGAGCAATAGCTTCAAACTCTTCATCAGTGAAACTATCCTCATTATTAAACGCCGCGGCCGCATGAACATTTGCTTCGTTACGAAGTTGCTGCAACAACAGAAGTAACTGCTGTCCCGGAATCCTATACAGTCTATTAATCGCTTGTAGTCCAGGAAGCAAGGGGCCTAAGATGAAACCATGTTCATCCAAATGATTTAAGCATGCTCTTGTTTCTTCTGGAATGAAAATGTCCATGACAATAAAAGCGTTAACTCTACATTCAATTGAAAGCCTTGGAGTATTAACATAAGCATTACAGAACATGCACGTTTGCCTGCCTGTTTGTGTAAGAACATTCAGTCTTAAACAGCCCGGGTCACGTTGAAGCTCCTCTATCTCATTGCGAATCGATTGACTGCATTTGAGATATAACCTACTCTCATCGGCGACTTCAATTGGTGGTCTTCGAAGTTGAAGGCGTCTAAAAATTGCAATGTTTTGCCTATCAGGAGTATTATTTCCATCAATTCGAACCATTTGTCCTGGTTGATAGACTCTATCGCACACATAGAAATTAACTCGAACTCTGAATGCCATTTTTCAAAGCATAAGAGAAACAAGCTCTTATGGTCTTGAAAGGCAGAGGAATGTATGAATAAAACGAAAGAAAAATTCAGAAACAACAAAATAAAACAAATAAACACTTGAAACCAAACACAAAAAGGGAATAAGAAATACAACACAATTAATACAGAAGGGAACAGATAGGAATTTTTTCCCCTAAGCTTACCAATAAAATTACTATCCGCTCTCGAGACCTTTCACAAAAGAAATGACAAGCATACCATCGTCAATGGAAATAATAAATGAATACTGTTTAATATATACAGTCTGTCAAGTTAAAGCGTGGGTGGCTTTACTCGCAGTCGGTAAGGTGTATCGACATGATTTTGGTGTCAAAATATTAAGAAGAGCTCC
>NC_046663.1:113480580-113484257 GCF_010883055.1 Belonocnema kinseyi
TAAATTTGAGAGGAATGGGGATTCCCATCTGTCACTTACATTTTGCATCTACGAGTTCAGAATTATTTTCCTAACCTCAGTGAAAATATGTTTAATCATTAATCGTTGCAGGTAGAGCTGCCAGATCGTGGATGAAATTTTCCCCCCACCATACCTACCGTTTGGGAGCCGCAAAACAGAAGGTGCACGATTACCACTGTGATTTCGTGTCTAAGTCGAAAATGCACGATTCGACTTCGGTTTTCTGCTGTACGATGATTGCCGATCTGAGAGCTGCGCAAGCATGGACTTAGGAAACAAGGGACTAGGCATGCCATTGCGGGGGTGATGCAATGAGAGGGGAGGTCCGCCACCTTTTGATGTCCCGCGACAAACATGGCAGCGCCCACATGTTTATATTTTCATGCACAGTTTGTCGGCAAAAATGCTCGTGCGCATAATCAAATGGCGCATCGTAAGATGGCGGCTCTCCCCACTCATTGAATTCTCCCCCCTCCCGTGGATTCAACCCCGCTCGCCCAAGTTAGGATGGAATGCCTAGTCCCGTGTTTCCTATGTCCATGCTGCGCAAGACTTCGGTGGTCTTCTATTTATACGAGGTGTGTTCAAAAAATAAGGTGACTTTATGGTGTTCTCAAAAAATATTCATTTATTCCTCAATATTTATATTGTCCCCTTCAAAGTAATCCCCCTCAGATATAATACACTTGTGCCAACGTTTTTTCCAATTATCGAAGCACTTCTGATAATCATTTTGTGGTATAACCTTGAGTTCTTTCAGCGATGCAGTTTTTATCTCCTCAATCGTTGAAAATCGATGTCCTTTCATGGGTCTCTTCAGTTTTGGGAAAAAAAAAGTCACTGGGGGTCAAATCCGGTGAATATGGAGGCTGAGGCATGACTGTGGTGCTGTTTTTGGTCAGAAAATCTTTCTCAAGCAACGATGAATGAGCAGGTGCATTATCGTGATGCAAAAGCCATGAATTGTTTTTCCAAAGTTCCGGACGTTTTTTGCGTATCGCCTCTCACAAACGGCGCATAACTTGAAGGTAATACTCCTTATTGACCGTATGACCTTGTGGTGAGAATTCCTGATGCACTACGCCACGGTAATCAAAGAAGGCAGTGAGCAAAAACCTTCACATTTGACCGAACTTGACGTGCATTTTCGGTCTTGGAGACTCAGGATGCTTCCACTAAGACGATTGGGCTTTAGTTTCGACCTCATAACCATATACCCACGATTCATCCCCAGTTATAACCCTTTTGAGAAAATCAGGATCATTATTGACTTCATTCAACACCTCCTGAGCGATGGTCATGCGATGGATCTTTTGATAAAAATTAAGCAGTTTTGGAACAAATTTCGCTGACGTACGTCTCGTGCCCAAAACGTCCGAAAAGATAGCATGGCATGAGCCAACCGATATGCCAACATCTTCAGCAACTTCTCTGATGGTAATTCGACGATTTTTCAACACCATTTCTTCCACTGCTTGAAAGTTTTCATCTGTTGTTGACGTGCTGGGACGTCCAGGGCGAGGTTCGTCTTCGACATGCTCTCGGCCTTCTTGGAACAGCTTGTACCACTCATAAACATTTTTCTTACTCAGAGTAGACTCACCGTATGCAACTGTCAACATTTCAAGAGTTTTAGAGCACTGGATTCCATTTTTCACACAAAATTTAATGCAAACTCTTTGCTCCATTTTTTTCGAAAGAAGAAAATCGCCGAGCACACCAAACCCTTATAACCTTTTACGCCTCTGACAGAAAAACAACACGAGCTATATAGTCAAAACTGTGAACATATGATCGTGACAAGTGTACCAATACAACAAATAAAAAATTTTAAACTTGAATGTACGTAGCCCGAGAAAATTGAAAAGTCATCTTACTTTTTTAACACACCTCGTATCTCGATCCCCATTTGGAAGAAATGGAAAAAATTGGCGAATTTAATGTTTCGCGTGATTGTTCATTTCATGCATGAGTCGATTTTGAGGTTATGTTTTTCAGGTGTATATAGTACGAATATTATTACTATAATATATATTATTAATTTTAATATTATAATATTATAAAATATATCATTAATTTTAATTAATAGTTGACTAACTTTTAATAGAAATAGTTCAACTTTCTACAAAAAACAATTAGTTTTCTGCAAAAAAATTGGAATAAAACACAAAAATTTTAAAAAATGTTGTTAAATTTGTTTTAAACAAAATATTGAAAGTTTTAAACAAAAAGTTAAATTTTCGACAAAAAAGATTAATTTCCTTGTATTCAAAAGAAATTAATTTTTAAGCAAAAACAAAACAAAAAATCTACAAAATAGTTAAATTTTCATAAAAGAAATGTTTTCAACTAAATTTATAAATCATCAACAAAAAAACTAAATTTTTGACAAAGCATTTCCACTTTCTACCGAAAAATTGAAAAAAATGGTTAAAATTCTTTGAAATTGCTTTAAATTATTGAAATTAATTGAAAATTCCTTGATATGTTTTAAAACATCCTAAAATATTTAAAATCCTTTAAAATCTCTTGAAATTTTGCAAAGCTCTTGAAAATTTCTTGCAATTTTAAAAATACCCTAAAATATTTGAAATCATTTAAAATCTCTTACTAAATTATTGAAATCAATTGAAAATTACTTGGAATCTAGTAAAATATCCTGAGATGCATCAAATCCTTTGAAATCTCATATTAAATTACTGTAATCAATTGAAAATTTTTTGGAACCTTGGAACCGTTTGTAGATTAGAGTTTCGAAAATGGAATCAATAAAAATTCAAAGCTTTAAAAATTGAATTTTCGAACATTTTCGACTATTCAATAAGAATCATTTTTAACTCGATGGGGTTCAAGTCTTCAAGTTTAGAATTGTAAATTTGGAAGTTTACTTTTAAAAAATTAATAATCATAAATAAATTGAATGCGTTCAAAATGTAAATGTATGTTTTTCAATTGGACAATCTCTAAATGAAATTATTTCGGACTCAAATTTAGAAAACAGAAAAGTTTTAAAACATTAAAAATTTAACTGTTTGTAGATTAGTTTAACTATTCAATTAAAGTTTTAATAGAAATTAATCAAGTTACAGTTGAACTATTTCTGAAACGATTTTTGTATATAATTATATAATTATAAAGTTATGTATATTTTTTTAGGGTATTTTTAAATTTTCAAGGAATTTTCAAGATATTTCAAAAGATTTCAAAGGATTTCAAATATTTGTGGATGCTTAAAAAGACTTTAATGAATTTTACAATTCATTTTTATAATTTAAAGGAATTTCAAAGAATAAATTTTTAATACAATACATTTTTTTTGTTATTATCCCGCAAAAAAGAGTCCGGGGACGCCCGTTATGATATTTTATAGCATCGCCGAATTCTGTTTTTAAAAATTTGCATTTTTGTGGAAAAAAGCCGGGGAAAATGGTAGTATCACATGCCCTTAACAATTCACAAGTGGCCGAGTGCCTTAGACAGACCGGATAGGAACCGGGTAGAAAAGCATATCCATTATTTTAATTTCTGGTTCTATTTGCCAGATAGGAACCGGGTAGAAGCAGGTAGCCGGTACACTTTGAATTAATAATTTACAAGTGGCCATGTGCCTTAAAGAGACCGGATAGGAACCGGGTAAAAATGTATATCATTATTTT
>NC_046663.1:113484357-113486289 GCF_010883055.1 Belonocnema kinseyi
CACACCAAACCCTTCTAACCTTTTACGCCTCTGCCAGAAAAACAACACGAGCTATATAGTCAAAACTGTGAACATGTGATCGTGACGAGTGTACCAACACAAAAAATAAAAAATTGTAAACTTGTATGTACGTAGCCCGAGAAAATTGAAAAGTCATCTTACTTTTTGAACACACCTCGTATCTCGATCCCCATTTGGAAGAAATGGAAAAAATTGGCGAATTTAATGTTTCGCGTGATTGTTCATTTCATGCATGAGTCGATTTTGAGGTTATGTTTTTCAGGTGTATATAGTATGAATATTATTACTATAATATATATTATTAATTTTAATATTATAATATTATAAAATATATCATTAATTTTAATTAATAGTTGACTAACTTTTAATAGAAATAGTTCAACTTTCTACAAAAAACAATTAGTTTTCTGCAAAAAAATTGGAATAAAACACAAAAATTTTTTTAAATGTTGTTAAATTTGTTTTAAACAAAATATTTAAATTTTTAAACAAAAAGTTAAATTTTCGACAAAAAAGATTAATTTCCTTGTATTCAAAAGAAATTAATTTTTAAGCAAAAACAAAACAAAAATTCCACAAAATAGTTAAATTTTCATAAAAGAAATGCTTTCAACTAAATTGATAAATCATCAACAAAAAAAACTAAATTTTTGACAAAGCATTTCCACTTTCCACCGAAAAATTGCAAAAAATAGTTTAAATTCTTTGAAATTGCTTTAAATTATTGAAATTAATTGAAAATTCCTTGAAATGTTTTAAAACATCCTAAAATATTTAAAATCCTTCAAAATCTCTTGAAATTTTGCAAAGCTCTTGAAAATTTCTTGCAATTTTAAAAATACCCTAAAATATTTGAAATCATTTAAAATCTCTTACAAAATTATTGAAATCAATTGAAAATTACTTGGAATCTAGTAAAATATCCTGAGATGCATCAAATCCTTTAAAATCTCATATTAAATTACTGTAATCAATTGAAAATTTTTTGGAACCTTGGAAACGTTTGTAGATTAGAGTTTCGAAAATGGAATCAATAAAAATTCAAAGCTTTAAAAATTGAATGTTCGAACATTTTCGACTATTCAATAAGAATCATTTTTAACTCGATGGGGTTCAAGTCTTCAAGTTTAGAATTGTAAATTTGGAAGTTTATTTATAAAAAATTAATAATCATAAATAAATTGAATGCGTTCAAAGTTTAAATGTATGTTTTTCAATTGGACAATCTCTAAATGAAATTATTTCGGACTGAAATTTAGAAAACAGAAAAGTTTTAAAACATTCAAAATTTAATTGTTTGTAGATTAGTTTAACTATTCAATTAAAGTTTTAATAGAAATTAATCAAGTTAATGTTGAACTATTTCTGAAACGAATTTTGTATATAATTATATAATTATAAAGTTATATATATATATATATAAATATATTTTAGGGTATTTTTAAATTTTCAAGGAATTTTCAAGATTTCAAATATTTGTGGATGCTTAAAAAGACTTTAATGAATTTTACAATTCATTTTTATAATTTAAAGGAATTTCAAAAAATACATTTTTAATACAATACATTTTTTTGTTATTATCCCTCAAAAAAGAGTCCGGGAACGCCCGTTATGATATTTTATAGCATCGCCGAATTCAGTTTTTAAAAATTTTCATTTTTGTGGAAAAAAGCCGGGGAAACTGTTAGTATCACATGCCCTTAACAATTCACAAGTGGCCGAGTGCCTTAGACAGACCGGATAGGAACCGGATAGAAAAGCATATCCATTATTTTAATTTCTGGTTCTATTTGCCAGATAGGAACCGATTAGAAGCAGGTAGCCGGTACACTTTGAATTAATAATTTACAAGTGGCCATGTGCCTTAAAGAGACCGGATAGGAACCGGGTAAAAATGTATATCATTATTTT
>NC_046663.1:113486389-113488624 GCF_010883055.1 Belonocnema kinseyi
AGAAGCAGGTAGCCGGTACACTTTGAATTAATAATTTACAAGTGGCCATGTGCCTTAAAGAGACCGGATAGGAACCGGGTAAAAATGTATATCATTATTTTAATTTCTGGTTCCATTTGTCAGATAAGAACCGGGCAGAACAAGGTAGCTGGTACACTTTCACTTACTAATTTACAAGTGGCCATATGCCTTAAAGAGACCGGATAGGAACCGAGTAAAATTGTATATCATTATTTTAATTTCTGGTTCCATTTGCCAGATAAGAACCGGATAGAACCAGGTAGCCGGTACACTTTCACTTAATAATTTATAAGTGGTCATGTGCCTTAAAGAGACCGGATAGGAACTGAGTAAAAAAGTATATTATTATTTTAACTTCTAGTTTCATTTGCCAGATACGAACCGGGTAGAACCAGGTAGCCGGTACACTTTCACTTAATAATTTATGAGTGGCCATGTGCCTTAGAGAGACCGGATAGGAACCGGGTAAAAAAGTATATCTTTATTTTAATTTCTGGTTCCATTTTCCAGATAGAAACCGTGTAGCACCTGGTAGCCAGTTCACAAGCGTCGATTGCCATATAAAGTCCAGATAGGCTCCGAGTAGAATTCTAATTTTATATGATTATTATTTTCATTTTGTTTCCATTGACCAGATAAACCCGGGTAGCCGCGGGTAGAATATTTAAACAACTTATTTTGTGTTACCTTTTGCCGGCTATGGACCGGGTAGACCCAGATAGATCTCACAAAATTAAATTAAAGACCAAATAAAAACCGTATAGAACCCGGTAAGGACCGAAAGGGTATGTAACCGGTTCCTTTCCGGTTTCAATTGGATTTCAACCTGTCATTTTAAGTAGGGTGTTATATCCTATTGCTTTGAGGGTTTTGTCTTGCCCGAGTCGAAATTTAGGCCCTACTTTGAAGCCGTAACTCCTACCTTAGTAGGCGCTGGAATCTGTAAAGTAGGTTCTGAATAAGGAGTGATTTCAATGTAATTTTGACCCTACTTTGACGCTAAAAGTGTCCGAAATTGGCCATTTTTCCACGTTTAAACTACTATTGTAGGACTTGTGGCATCAAAGCAGGTTCTCTATAATCTTACACCAATATTAATGAATAAAAATAAGTTTTATTATCTATCAGAAAAAATAAAATAATATCTGCGATATAAATATCAAGGATATTCGCAATTATTTATTAGACATATTATCAACAGAATTTTTTGATTATGACGCTAAAGCATAATGCACTGCAAAATTCGAAAGTACTAAGAAACGAACCCTAGATCATATGCACGCATTCAGTATTTATTAAACGCCTAACGCCCTAACCGATTCAGCTAACGGAACGCGTTAGAATGTCTACGATAATAATCATTATCACTTGTCCAATAATTCAAGGTCCATAATATTTTTGAATCCGAACCAAATTAATTAAATAATTAATTTTAATTTAATTTAATTTAATTTACGATTTTTGAAAAGTTTAATATAAATTGGTTCTGTTTTTTAGAGGTATTCTACGTTATACGCTTTAAAAGAACTTGAGGCTACATATTTAAATTTGATTCTGTGTTATTTATTACTTAAGTGAATACAATGTCAAACTTGCTAATTAAAAAAAAAAACCTTTTTTATCTTTTTATTAAGAAAACATTTTTAAAAAGTAGTAAATTATTTTTCATACATTTGGCCGTTCTTATTCTTCAATAAATATGATAAAAAAATTAAAACAGTAAACATTGTCTCACGAAAAGAAATGATTTTTCCTCCTAAATCAAGTGGTAGACACGTAAATAATAATATTTCTCTAAGAAAATGTTTAAGAAACTCTCAATCATTATTGTTTAGTAACAAAAATGACCAAACTATTGGAAAAGTGGTACTGCGTTCCTTGGAAGAAATGATTTTCTCCATAAAATCATATTGCAAATAATTTAATCGAAATAATCTAATAAAAATCTAATAGCAATCAGTAAATTTAATTATAATTATTAAATATATATATTTTAATATATTTTTCAAATTTTTTATGTCATTCATAATATTTGTTTTTAGCGATAGAAAATATTTTATATTTATAATTTGTTGTGATTCTCAATCACCTACATGACTATTGAATACACACACTTTAATTAATTATGTATAAAAATGTTTATAATGGCTTATTAATCGACAATATTTAGTGATTTTCCATGATGAATATCATTCTCATACAAATTTTCAGCAT
>NC_046663.1:113488724-113490503 GCF_010883055.1 Belonocnema kinseyi
TACAAATTTTCAGCATTTTCAGTTAAGAGAAAATATTTTTCTGTGATTAAGCATTGCAAAGAAGTATTGATTTATATATAAATAATTAATGACAATTAGGTTACATCTTGAATTAAATATTTTTTTTAATTGAGTGTACATTCAGTCAGTAAGATGACCAATGAGTTCAATTAACCTAAGTAAAAAATAATTTTTACTTTATTTTGATGAAGTTCGAACATTGTAGGCTCAAAAGATTCAATGTAGGGTCAGTATTGAAGGGGAGGTTGAACAGCGTTAAAGTAGGGTCTTGAGTTATAAAAATATAGGCTCTAAGGATTCAAAGTAGCTTCAGAGAGGCATTACAACTTCAAAGCAGCAGACTCCAGACTGTTGAAGCTTTATTACAAAGTAAAAAATGGTAAATTTTTCGAAAAAAGCAAGAGATATTCAAGAAAACTAAAATATCTTCCTTAATTCCTAAATAAAAAATGTAACAAAAAGGGCTTTATGTAGGAAAAATGCGAATCGGAGTTTTCACAAAACATCTCTGTTTCGTTACAAAAGAATTGATTTAAAAAATAACTAATAACAGGTACCTTTATTTGTTTTACATTTAAAATTTTATCTTTATCACACTGTTATAACACTCGCCTCTACTCAGCTGTAAGAGTGAGACGGAATTTTTCTGTGCCGAGTGAGGCGGCGAAGTGGTGGAAACGGGACATCTTGCAAATGAGTATTTGAGACCAAATTTCCCTTAGCTGAAGACCCCTGCTATAATGGATTCAATCAAAACACTCCTCTATCTGCGAGAAAACGATAGGCATCTGCCTTTGAAGCTTCACAACTCGGTCAAAAAAATGCTAGTGCAACAAAAAAACAGTCATATAAAAGCTGAAAGTGTTCTACGTAAATGAGCTTGAAGATGTTTATGTAAAAAATTTATTGTGCTTAGCAGACTGAAAAATGTAAAAAATGTAAGGATTAACGGGTACATTTAAGAACAGTCAAGTTTAGAGCATTATTTCTTATACAAGGGGCGAGGGAAATTTTTTTTAAAATTCATGAATATGAGGAAAACTGTTGTAAAACAGTTGAGAAATTTGAAAAATAATAGAAATTGTTGCTTAAAAGTACAAAAATGTGCAACTATATTATCTTCAGTTTTAATACAGATATTAAATCGTTTCCTACTGCAAACTGTAATCGATAGACTATGTATTTATTTTCAATCGCCCGGAAGGATCAGTTAGTCTTATTTTTTGTGAAAATCACGATATTTTTAGACATTTTTTTGGTTGGAAAACAAGTGACAGTAAGCAGGGGGGGGGGGGCCTTTTTTGTTTTACTCCCGACTGCTGGTGGTATTCTTCGACCTGTGGTTCTGAATGCTTGGATGTCACCTGGCCACGAGTCGAAGAAAGGGACCAGCGGTCGGCAGTAAAAAAGACGTGCCCGCCCCCCTGCTTTCTATCAATTGTTTTCCAACAAAAAAAATATCTAAAAATATCGTAAACTGAAGATAATATAGTTGCACATTTTTGTACTTGCTACCATTTTTATTATTTTTTAAATTTCTCAGCGGCAACTGGTTCACAACAGTTTTCCTGATACTCATGAATTTTTTCAAATTTCTCCCATCGCCCATTGTATAAGAAATAATGTTCTAAACTTGACTGTTCTTAAATGTACCCGAAAATTCTTACTTTTTTACATTTTTCAGTCTGCTAAGCACAAAGATTTTTTTACATAAATGTCTTCAAGCTCATTTACATAGAACACTTTCAGCTTTCATAT
>NC_046663.1:113490603-113492664 GCF_010883055.1 Belonocnema kinseyi
AAATTCTTACTTTTTTACATTTTTCAGTCTGCTAAGCACAAAGATTTTTTTACATAAATGTCTTCAAGCTCATTTACATAGAACACTTTCAGCTTTCATATGACTGTTTTTTTGTTGCGCTAGCATTTTTTTTGAGCGAGATGTGAAGCTTCAAAGGCAGATGCCTATAGTTTTCTCGCCGATAGTAGTACTTTAAATTACCGTTGGCGAAAATGATCCTAATTATATTTTTCGATTCGCACAATATTTAAAAAGTCTGACTTATTTCCAAAACTATGTGAAAAATTTTACAAAAGAATAATTTTGTCAAATCTAGCGCATAGTGAGATTTTATTTATGAGTGATGTTTCCCTCAAAGCTTTAGAAAATTTTGCTTCAAAGCTTTGAGAAAATAAAGTCAGTTAATTGTAAAGCTTGAATACACTTTTGAAATTATAATGCTCAATCCAAAATATAATTAAGCCTAAATAGTTAAGCTATGTAAACTAAAATAAATATATAATTAATTAAACATTTGGACTGAGAAGTTAAAACGTTTCTAATACTCAACTGCACTTTTTTAATCCACAAAAGAGAAAAAATTGAATCAATTTTAATTCTCTTCTAAAAAATTAAATGTGATGAAACGCAATCTCAAATCAAATTAAAAACGATTTGTATCATACGCGTGTGAAAAACGCGTTGGGAAAGACAAGAAAATAGTAAGCAAAGTGACCAATCCTGTATTTTCAAAAACTTTTCACTTAATAATTATTTAATAAACATTGAATAAAAATATTGAAACATGCGTCATTGAACATAATGTATTGTGAATAGTAGTTTTTCATTCTTTTAGAATGTATATTTTAAGAGAATTGTTTTCATGAACATTGTGAATGATAGTCCTCGCATCCCGAACGAAAAAAAGTCTTGTAGGTAATGCGCGTTTTTTTCTAAAACCGTTTATCAAGGGGTCCTGATTAAAATTCTAAGTTTTATAGAAATAACACCCGTGCGTCCCAGAGATATTTTTCAAAAAAGTTCCAAAAATCATGTTTGCGTACACTGACCTGCCCCATTGCATTTTAGAGCAAAATACTCAACACCAAAATTAAACTAAAAGAAATTCTGAAAAATTAAGACCCTGAATTTAGCTATACATATAGATTTGAAAATTGGGGATTTTATTTAAACAAAAGTAATTGTCCCATCAAAAAAATAAAAAACATATCTGAATTCGGCTCAACCATACCTCTAGGTGATTTTCGAATTATGCAAAAATAATGATTTTTAAACAATTTTATTATTATAAAAAAATGGGAACGCAATATAAACAAACGTAAAAGCTGAAAAATATTTTCAAGCATATTAATGCATACTTCAATAAAATAACCCTAGGAAATTTTTGAATGAACGCAAAAAAATAATTAGTTAAAAAAATAGAATGTTTATAAACTTCTTTTCTTTTTTGAAGATTTAATATACAACAATGTTAATTAAAACCTGATAATGCAAACTAAATAAAAGTAATATTATTTTGAGCTTTAAAAAAAAACAAAGTTAACACTTTATCCATCAAACATTGTTTATATCCCCTCCACTCTCACTGAATGCCAAAAAAGCCTTTTCAAATGAATTTCTATATTCAGACATATGGCCAGAACGAACAAATTGTCACAGAAAAAAACTAAAGGTATCGTTGAAGGCATCTCATCCATATCTCTAGGTGATTTTTGAATCATTGAAAAAATTTATTATTTAAACAATGATATTGTTTATAATATTTATGAATTGTTTAAACAATCAGTGATCAACAATTACAACTGACTGACAACTAGTTATCTAATATGGAATATTTTAGAATGGAAATAAATTTTTCAAAATGTAAAGATTCCAATTTAAACATTGTTTTTACCCCCTCCACTCAGACTCGAAAAATCCATTGAAAATGATTTTTAAAATTGGGAACTATAGCTAGAGCGAACTAATTGTCCCAGAAAAAAACTGAAGGTATCGTTGAAGGCCTCTCATCCATATCTCTAGGTGATTTTTGAATCATTGAAAAAAAATTATTATTCAAAC
>NC_046663.1:113492764-113500297 GCF_010883055.1 Belonocnema kinseyi
TATGATATTTATAATTTGTTTAAACAATCAGTGAACAACAATTACAACTGACTGACAACTATTTATGTAATATGAAATATTTTAGAATGGAAATAAATTTTTAAAAATGCAAAAATTCCAATTTAAACATTGTTTTTAACTCCTCCACTCTGATTCGAAAAATCCATTGAAAATGATTTTTAAAATTGGGAACTATAGCTAGAACGAACTAATTGTCCCTGAAAAAAACTGAAGGTATCGTTGAAGGCCTCTCATCCATTTCTCTAGGTAATTGTTGTTCACTGATTGTTTAAACAAATTATAAATATTATAAACAATATCATTGTTTAAATAATAATTTTTTTTCAATGATTCAAAAATCACCTAGAGATATGGATGAGAGGCCTTCAACGATACCTTTAGTTTTTTTCTGGGACAATTAGTTCGTTCGTTAGTTCGTTAAGGCTCTTTCGGCTTTAGCGAACACATTCTCATCACGGAGCTCGTGCTTCGCACTAGATTTTGTTCGACATGCCAACTTTTCTACATTATACACAACACTTTCATGTCAAATATAATGCATTTTTTATGTAACTCTGCCTGGGATTGCTTATTAAAAAATTTCAAAATAAAGAGCAAATTGTGTTTATCATGATTATTTTTATATTTGTTTCTTATTTTGCTTTACATTTTATTCTAAGCTGCGCTGAAAAATGTATCATTTCCATAAATGTATATCATTACAATTCATAATATGCATAAAAATTGAATCATACTAACTCCTATTTTCTTGTTTCTATAATTTTTTTATTTTTTCTTGTTTTTTACGATTAAATAAAAACGACTGCGCATCTGCATAGGTTCTAATACAGGAAACTATATAGGGTCCTATGTCCTCTTTCGTCTTTTCTGTCCTTTTTCTAAAAATTTAATTTTTTTTATTTTTCAATCTTATTTTTTACGATTGAAAATCCTTTCAAAAAATGATTAATAATAAATTTATAGATCTTTTTAGACGAACGACTTTTGTTTGTTAATTTTAGTTTGTACTTATGTCGTTTTTTCCAAAAAATTTATATTTTTATTTTGAATGTTATTTTTTACGACTAAAGCAAAAACTACGTGTCCTATCAAAATTTATAGCTCTTTTTTGGATAAACAAGTTTTGTCTCATTTTTTTCGTAGCTTGTGTCGTTAGTCAAAAATTTTTAATTTTTTAAATTTTTAATGTTGTTTTTTAAGACTATAATCAAAAACGACGCGTCCTATCGGAAAGTGGTTCATTACAAATTTGTAGGTCTTTCCAGGGCGGGCAGTTTTAGCTTATTCATTTTTTGCGTATCTTGCATAGTTTGACAAAAAAAATGGAATTTTTGGATTATTCATCATTTCTGGTAAGATCAAATTTGAAATGTTGAACTTTTCGACCAAATAAGAAAAGTTGTTATGATAATCTTGTAGATCTTTCAAAAATCAACGTTTTTCTTTTCTTGAATTTTTTTCATTGCATGCGTTATTTGGCTTAAAATGTTCAATTTAATTTGTTTTTTTAGATTTTGAAAATGCTGTAACTCTGATAATTTTCTTTTTATAGAAAAAAGTCACAGGGATAAATTGGTTGAGTTTCCGAATACTATGAACAACCGTACATAGAATTTTGAAATCTTGAAAAAATGTGGTTTCAAAAATTTGTGGTACGATCAAATTTGGAATTTTCAACTTTTCGACCAAATTAAAAAAGCTGTTATCATTGTCTTGTAAGGCTTTCAAAAAGGAACGTTTTTCTTCTGTTCGACTTTTTTCATATTATACGTTCTTTGGCTTAAAATGTTAATGTTAGTTTATTTTTTTGGATTTTAAAAATGCTTTAACTCTGATAATTTTCTTTTTACAGAAAAAAGTAATGGGCATAAATTGTTTGAATTTCTGAGTGCTATGAACAAAAGTACATAGAATTTTAAAATCTTGAAAAAATGTGATTTCAAAAATTTTTGGTACGATCAAATTTTGAATGGTCAACTTTGCGACCAAATTAAAATAGTTGTTATGATCATCTTGTAGGGATTTAAAAAATGAACGTTTTTCTTCTCTTGACTTTTTTTCTTATCATTCATTGTTTGGCTTAAAATGTCCATTTTAGTTTGTTTTCTCTGATTTTGAAAATGCTCTAACTCTGATGATCTTCTTTTTATACAAAAACGTCATGGAGATAAATTGTTTCAGTTCCTAAATACTATAAATAATCGTACATACAATTTTAAAATCTTGAAAAATGTGGTTTCAAAAATGTTCGGTACCATCAAATTTTGAATTTTCAACTTTTCCACCAAATTAAAAAAAGTTGTTATGATCATCGTGTAGGGCTTTCAAAAATGAACATTTTCCTTCTCTTGATTTTTTTTCGGATCATGCATTGTTTGGCTGGAAACGTTCATTTTAGTTTTGTTTTTTTGGATTTCGAAAATGCTTTAACTCTGATAATTCTCTTTTTATAGAAAAAAGTCATGAAAATAAATTTTTTGGGTTTCTGAGTACTATGAATAACCGTTTATATAATTTTGAAATCTTGAAAAAATGCAGTTTCGAAAATTTTGAAAACGCGCTCACTTTTTGAATTTTCATCCAAAATAGCTAGTTTACGAACTCGTTCTTTCTTTTTAGGGTTTGAAAAAGTGTGCCAAAGCAGAATCCAATCTGATGATATTAACGAAAGTTATCGTGCCTACAGAATACAGACTACAGACAGACAGACACCTTCGGAAAAATTGTTTTTTCTGACTCAGTGGGTCTCAAAGCGTGGAGATTTGATGAAAACCGACAAAGTGATGACAAATAAAACCAATACCTTGTCATTAGGATGAGAATGTAAAAAAAATAATCTTCTAGTCCTCATAGATCAAAAGTTATGACTCTTTAAAGAAACATAATTTTTTTACTATTTTGAGCTATTTACAGCCATAGAAGTTTTTTCAAAACTGCTCGTTTCATACACATCCTACAGAAAACGCCAAGAAAATAAATTCTAGTAGACTAAGTTCTGCATAAAATAAAATAGAATATAATGTTTTAGCTCATATAGGTCACGAGTTATGTTCATTTAACTGTGACCCTTTCCATTCGGAAGGCTCTGTATGTATATTGGAAAATGTACTGCGACCGTATTTGAGTATTTTGGTGGGATGCATGCATTTGTAGTTCATTACAAGTTCTTTTTTCTACTTTTTTTTTTTTGAAAAACAATCAATTGTTCAACAAATGTTTAAATAATACGCTTCACTCTATCACTTGTGTGCATATTTAATGTATTTAAGGTTGAAAGTCCCAGTAATCGTGAAACTTGGTTATAATTTGAATATATTATTAAAAGTATATGTTAAAAGTAACATTTAATGATGAATTCCACTTATTTTTAGCATTTTATATTAGCCAATAGAAATTGCATTTAATCTAATTAAATAAAAAGCAAGAAAATTGGCATCAAGATTACTGGGAAAAAGGTCACGATTATTGGCGCGTTCACCTTACTTTGTGAAAATCACTTCCAAAATATCTGTTGTCGAAATTAATTGAAAAAAATACCAATTAACTAGTTTATTGGGGAAACCACTTTTTAAAATAGCACCTGATACTCTACCTCCAGGGTGGTGTGAAAAACAGTTAATTTTGAAAAATATTCTTTCAATTTTTAGCATTTTTAATATAAAATAATAAAAACCAAAAAAAGGAGAAAAATCAACTTTTAATGAACTACAAATGCATGCATGACACCAAAATGCTCAAATACGGTCGCAGTACATTTTTCAGTACATACAGAGCCTTCCGAATGGAAAGCGTCAACGTTTCATGATCATAACTCGTTACCTATATGAGCTCAAACTTTGTATTTTTTATTTTACGCAGAATTTAGTCTTCTATCATTTTTTTTTCTTGTCGTTTTTCTGCAGGATGTTTACGAAACGAGCAGTTTTGAAAAAACTTTTATGGCTATAAATTGTGCAATGTGGCAAAAAATTATGTTTCTTTAAAGAGTTATGTGAAGAGATCTGTGAAGATTAGAAGATTATATTATTTTAGATTTACGCAGAATGTTCTGCCCTGTAATTTTTTCTCTTGTACCACTTATATAGCTTCACGAAGAAGTGATGTATTAAAAAAAAAAACTAAACACGTGTATTCTGCATTGAAATATAGGCTAAAAGCGGTCAAATTTGTGATACTACTTAAATTCAATTTTTGATTTTTTTTTTAATAAACAGGTACCAAAGTACAGATAATGCTCTAAACTTGACTGTTCTTAAATGTACCCAAAAATCCTTACTTTTTTTTACATTTTTCAGTTTGCTAAGCACAACAATTTTTTTACATAAACGTCTTCAAGCTCATTAACGCAGAACACTTTCAGCTTTTAAATGACTATTTTTTGTTGCGCTGGCATTTTTTTTGACTGAATCGTTAAGCTTCAAAGGCAGTGGCCTATAGTTTTCTCACAGATAGTAGATATGTAGTTTTCATTTTTTAATTAGTATACAAGGGAATATACGGAATAAAAATAAAAATTTCCGCAATACACGAAACTCTCGCTTTCAGTCACCCCGTTCGCAGCCTTCCTAGAACTGCTGGCTCACGCAGTTTCTCAGGGGAGTAGGGCGAGAGCGGTTGCGACATTATACATATATATATATATATATATATATATATATATATACCAATTGGGAACGAGTCAAGCGGTCCTCACTGTTTACGTTTCTGTCCCCCCGAAACAAGTCCAAGGCCATTTGAAGGCAAACCCCCGATACTTAACTGAAAGACAGAATTTGGTGTATTTGTGAACAAAACTACAAATTCACCTTATTGGTTCCTTTACTCATCTTGTGGATTATTTTTCTTTAATCGCCAATGAAAATATTTGTTGCTGAAATAACATTAAATACTTTGTTTTATATAATAATTACAATTATTGCATCTTTATTTGCAGTCTATACAAAATTGGAATTTTCATTTATGTTGGACAGTAGATTACAGAGGAATTTTACTTCGCTGACAAAATTAAAAAGAGATATATCTCTTTAATTATTTTATTAATCAATGCGGATATCAATTTTAAATAAATACACATCAGAAACAAGTTTCGTACTTGCCCGCTCAACAGAAAGTACGATACCAAAACCAAGGAAATATAATCACAGGAATCAGATTGCCGCCAGGAAGATGGAATTAGATTTAGAATTTTGGCCAGGGATAAATTGATGGTATCGAAGTCGTATATGCTGTATCGTATAATTGCGCCTTGATGAATTCTTCGTAATTTTCTGGCTCGGGATGCACCGTCGCAAGAGCTGAAAAAAGTACATTTAAAGTATCGGCTTGTGTAAATAGAGATATTGACTCACTGGAATCTATGCTCATACTGTAAATTTTTTTGTATCGGAAATTCGTCCACGGTAGTGCTAAAGTTTTAATTTTAATACCGGACTGTGTCACTAACTATAAGTAGTACACTTTTCCTAAGCTGCATAAAGGCTATTGTCTCTTATAGGGAAATAACCTTTTTTCAATTTTAATGTTAGTTCTTATTTACTAGAGATGCTAATATTAGCATCTATATTATTTATATTAATACCAGGTATAGACTTTATTCTTTGTATGCTCCCATTTCAGAATATTAATTTTTCTTTTCCTTTAATTTAATAAATAACGAGGGAGTGAACGACATTTTTCAGAATAATGTTGTTAAACTCAGTATTTAAATTTAAACGCAGCCGCTTAAAAGCAAGAAACTATTTCACAGTTATTTACTTTTTTTTCGGTTTGCAAACATTTTTTCCTGCAATTTAAAGTAGGAACTTTTTTATTTGAAGTAATCAAAACTAAACTGAGACTTGAAGCAGTCAATGTCGAATTCTTCTGAATTCGAAGCATTTAAAATCAAAACTTGGATTATTTAGAGACCAGTAATTTTAAGTTTAACTATTTCTATGTAGATAAAATAGAGGCCACCAATATTTTTCAATTGGAAATTGTAAACTTTGAATGATACAACAGAAAATTTTAAAAATATTATTTTCTAATTCAGGCACTAATGTCATGAAACATCGATAAAACGTCTTGTGTCAGTCCGAATAACATTCTACAAACGTCCAATATCCGAAATACATCCTAAAACATCGTTTGAACATTGGTTGTTTTTAGAACATTATTTAGCCTTACATATAGCATAGCACGTTTTTTTGGATGTTCTAACCACGTTTTTTGGCCTCAACGTCAAAACAAGAGTTTTAGGACATTCTAAAACCCATCTTTAAATTGTGAGAACCCAGTGTGGAATAATTGTATAGGCATTCATAGACTACACAATTTCAAACTTACAATTTTGATAAGCGTATTCCATAAGCTTCACTGCAATTTTTAGAGAGCATTTCTTAATATCGTTGAGTGGTGGATAAAGATTTCCACTTTCCAAATCTTCGTCAGTTACCATATCTGCGAGTCCTGTCGCTGCATTTAAGAAAGCCTCTTCAGGAATTACTCGCATTCCCGCACAAATTGCACCCAATGCAACCCCCGGGAAAATGTAACTGTTGTTACCCTGCCCTGGATGGAATATTTTTCCACCATACGTTACTGGTGGGAAAGGCGAACCGCTAGCGAAGATGCATCTTCCCTATTATTAAAAATTGAATTTTAATCAGCCTTTTAATTTTTATTTCAATTTATTTTTTATTATTTTCAAATACCTGAGTGGCATTGTACGCTTCTTCAGCAGTGCACTCTGCCTTACTTGTGGGGTTGCTCAAAGCAAAGATGACTGGTCTCTTGTTATTCTTTCCCATAGATTCTAATATTTCTGAAGTGAATGCTCCTCCAATAGCCGCAGCTCCAATTAAAACAGTAGGTTTGGAAATTTTCACAACTTCTGTTAAAGTATCAACGGGTTCATGATCCCGAGCAAATTGAATTTTATGCTCCGAGATACCTCCACTTGGACGGTTTTTTACGATTAGGCCCCTTGAATCTACCATCCAAATTTTGCTCTTTGCTTCACATTCACTCACACCTTCCTTCTTCATAGCCATCACGCACAGCCAGGCAATTCCCAAGGCAGCCTTGAATTTTAAAACGAATATTTTTTAAAGCATGGTTCATCTTGTTTATAGAGATCAATTATTTAATAAAGAATATTTGGTACATTTTTGTTAATAAAAATTTCTTAACCTACCTCTCCAGCACCTTGGAAGACAATTATGTTTTCGGACAATTTGGTCCTAGTAACACGTAGAGATGCGACTAGTCCAGCCACAGCAACAGAAGCAGTGCCTTGAATATCATCATTGAAGGTGCAATAGTGATCTCGATATTTATTCAATAGCCTAAAGGCATTCGAATTTCCAAAGTCTTCAAACTGGATCAAGGTATTTTGTCCATAACGTTTAACAACTGCTTTCATAAATTCTTCTATGAACTCGTCGTATTCTGTGCCCGTAACACGTCGGTGTCTGTGACCAATGTAAAGAGGATCGTTGAGTAAAGACTGAAATAAAAAAAAACCGTATTTAA
>NC_046663.1:113500397-113531063 GCF_010883055.1 Belonocnema kinseyi
AAGACCTTAAAATTTAAGATGGTTTCCATGTTTATAGACGGGAATAAATTCTTCTTCAAATTGAAATATTATATCAATGTTAACATTTACAGTTGAAAAATTTAAAAATGATAGGATCACAACCTTTCAGATGGTTTCAAAGAAAGCAGGTTTAAAAATTGGAGGTCACATGCTTCTATCGTAGAATACTTTTCTGATCATACTGCAAAAATTGCAATTTTGGTCTTATCTCGTTGTATTTTGTATTCCATAATTTATATATCTTTTTTAAACTTCATACTATGTGGAATACATTTATTTTTGGAGGTTCAAAAGCTCACATATTAGGATGGCTTCATTTCTGGCAAAATTTGAGTAGAAGCTTCATCTATTTGATACTTCTTGAAAAAAAATGGTATATCTAAATAAATCTTATCTTATATTATCATCTTTAATGGAACACACCTGTGTATTTGTGCCCACGTCCAGCGTAACGGGCAAGCACTGATGAGGCTTAATTCC
This sequence comes from Belonocnema kinseyi, assembly GCF_010883055.1. Taxonomy (NCBI): domain Eukaryota; kingdom Metazoa; phylum Arthropoda; class Insecta; order Hymenoptera; family Cynipidae; genus Belonocnema; species Belonocnema kinseyi. The sequence goes on from NC_046663.1 coordinate 113,500,899, forward strand.
AGCTAAGGCAGTATACAAGGACAATTTTCCAATGGGGATTCCCATTCCATGTGCACCTAGGTCTCCAAGGCCAAGAATTCGTTCACCATCTGTGACCACGACTGCACGAATGTCGTGTTCTGGCCAATTCTTCAGAACATCATAAACGTGGCCTTTATCGTGGATACTGATAAAAAGTCCTCTGGGTCTACGATAGATGAGACCAAACTTCTGACATGCGAGTCCCACAGTTGGTGTGTAAACTAGAGGCATCATTTTTTCTACATCTTCTCCCAAAAAGCGGTAGAATAACTTCTCGTTACGATCCTGAAGAAATGTAATAGAAATTCTATACAAAAGAATTTCTTATCGCACAATCAATTACATAATTTTACATGTTATTCCTATTACTTATTTCATAGGAAAACTGGAAAAGTAATTATTTGAATTCTTACAGTGACCGAAGGATGATTAAAAAAACTGGTAAAAATTTTCATTAATTGTTAATGACCAATTCTGAGGAATTTAATATATAAATTAGTCTGACTTTTAAATTTTAAACTTCAAAATTGTCTTCACTGAAACAAATGGGCAGTTGATCGAACCTACTTGGTTGTTTTAAATATACCACTGCTAATTAATTTTTTGGCAAAGCCATATTTTTGGTTCATAGTTTTTCAATTTAAAATTTTTACAAATTGATTGCTTAAATATTGAGAATTCAATTTCTTAATAATAAATGTGCAATTGATAAGGATTTAAATTCAAGGACAAACAATGCTGCAACTCTTAATTCAAACAGAGCGTTTCAAACTTAAAATTGCTCACTTTTTCAACTTTTAATGTGAAATGTTACAATTTGGCATTTTTCAATTGAAAACGGTGTAGAGGCCAGTCATAAATTAAAAAAGAATTTTGTTTGGATCGGTGAGAAGTCAAAAATTTATAAACTTAAACTTTTTACGTAATTTATTAACTACATCTTAACATTAAATATTGAATTTGCTTAATTTCAACTACCTCAATTTAGAATATTTCGAATTGTAATGGTTCAAAAAAATGTTCAATGTTAAAAACTCGAATTTAAAAAATGTTCATTTCAAATTATTTCAATTTTTAGGCTAAAATTGCTAATATGCAGAAAAATTTAATTTAAATTTGTTCATTTTTCAATTAATCAGTTTTTAGCGTTAAATTTGATAATTGTGGAAACTTCTAAATTGAAATTGACCAACTATATACCTAAATGAATTTTGAATTATCAACGTCTTCAATTGGAAATACTTTGTTTTGAACGCTTCCAACTAAAAATTTGCCCATTTTTAGTCCTGATTTAATCTGACTTGATTGAAAAATGTATATAGTTTTCAATTTTAATTATTAATTTTATGAGTTTTTTGAATTAGAAAGTATATCCCTAATAATAATATTCTTTTTGATTTAAAATTACTAAATTTCCAGATTGTGTATTAAGCAAGTAAATTTTTTAACACTTCATCTAAAATTGAAGCGAGGAATGCTAGGCGGTGCTAAGTCCAATCAACCTAATTTTATACATTTTTTTTTTTTGTAGTTAGATGGATTTGTTTCGTAACGAGTGTATGAAAATTAGATTATGCTACATTTGTAATGTAATAATCTGATGCAAATGGCAGTGAACTTAGCACCGTTTACCTTTCCCTAGCAGTTTAAATCAAAGTAGTTTACGAATCACTAAGAAAACCATATGAAATATATATTTTTATTTATTTCACTGAAATAGCTGTAAAAGGGTAAGAAAGTATGATTTTTGAAGAAAACTCAATTTCGTCAAAAAGTGGACAAACCAAGGTGTATCTTTCCCTGCTTCAAATTTTAACTAATACTGTTAGCCTAAGTTTTAAATTGAAAGGTGTGAAATTATTTCTATTTAAACCCCATATGGAAATACATAGTAAGAAGGACGGGAGAAGAAAAAAAAAGAATAACTAAAAGTGAATACGTCACTTTTAGTTACATATTACATTTTACTTTCAAATATAATTCCATGATTTCCGGAGTTGCAAATTTATATGCTTTCAAATTTAAATGCTTTTTAATTTAAGAATTCTCAAATTGAACCAATTAAAATTCACTGCTGTGAAAATAAAAATGGGACTTACGAACTAGAAAAAGGTAAGGCATCAAAATAGAATTCAATAATAATTTGTTGTTCGTTCTGGAATGAACAAGCACTTTATGCCCGAGTTATTCTTATGAGTCAACTTTCAAGTTCCATGACAAGCAAATTTTGCAGGTATTAAAAACGAAATTAAAAATCGAGTTACATCATAATGACGAGTCCTTGTACATAAAGAACAATGACAGTAAAGAAATGTTGACATTACGTTCTACTTTTAGTAAAAGTAATAGCCAAAATTTCACGCAAATGACTATATGTAGGGCAAAATACTTCTTTCTAAGGCAAACAAAAATTTCATCAATTTCCAATAAAGTAACTACAGCGAGTACGAGAATATTTTTGGAAGTCTATTTCACAATTTTGTATTTAAAAACATGTAGCAATTTCTACAGATATGAATAAAAAATTTGCAATACCCGATAAATAATTATGTTTATTATTCTGTTTATATCTCAAAATAAATAACCTATGAAATAAAAAATGAAACAATAATTTCTGTACAGTTATATAAAAATTAATGAACAAAGTAAAAGTTTCATGTACAACCCTCATCAACGTAAATTTGAAATTTGACATTCTCATCATTTATGATTGAGAAAGTATTAGAATTGCCTGAAATTTGACATCACAGTTTTTCAACGGATCTCCACACTTCGAGAACTTTGGATGCGCAAATCAAGTTTTCACGATGGCGTCTGTCTGTCCGCCCGGCCATCCGTCCGTAAACACGATACTCTAAAAGAAATGAACGGATCAGATCGATCTTTGGCACACTTTTTTAGGTCCTAAAACAAAGGACGAGTTTGTTAAACAGACATTTTGGATAAAAACTCTACAAGTTAGCGCATTTAAAAATTTTTTGGGACCATTGTTTTATTTTTATTTTTTATTTTATCTACGGCTATTCATAGTGCTCAGAAAGACAAACAGTTTATCCCCATGACTTTTTTTGATAAAAAGAAAATTCTCAGTTATAGCATTTTAAAAATTTTTTAAATCAAACGAAAATCGAAATTTGAAGCAAAACAAAACCTGACATGTAAAAAAGTCAAGAGAAGAAAATCATTGCTTTTTGAAAGCCCTTCAAGATCATCATAACAATTTTATAGATTTTATCGGGAAATCGAAAATTCCCATTTTTATTGCGCAAAAAATAATGAAAAATCAGAAATTCCATTTTTTGGTCAAAGTTTATAGGATACAAAAAAAAGATAAATGAACAAAAATTGTGATCCCAAAAAAATCTACAAATTCGTTAAAAATAACTTCTTGATAGGAAGCGCACTTTTTGTTTTACTCATGAAAAATAACATTAAAGACGCGAGATACGTAAAAAATCGAAAAGAACACTTTTAGGATATTCCGCTTTATCCATAAAAAATAATATGAGAACCTAAATCTTATTCTTAGCATAACAACGCGAGATAGAGAAAAATGTCTGAAAAAGGGATTGTAGTTTTTTAATTATTTTAAGGTGGTTCAGAAAATATAGATTTACAAATTCCTATCAAAAATCAAGAGCGTGACGCGAGTGTCATGATGAGAATGTGTACCTCAAAGCTTAAAAAGCTTTGAGAAACTTAGTCTTTAACTATACTTAATTGAGTAGAAAATTCAGAATACGAAGACGCATATAAATACTGCGATCTAAAAGTGATCTTCTTGATAAAGTTTCATTCAAGCATTCCAAATGCAAAGAATAAATATCTGAGCGCGAAGCGCGAGGTTTAATTATGTCCGAGCACGAAGCGCGAGATACAATAGACGCGCGCCATAGGCGCGCTCAAACTTGTGACCGAAGCGAGCGTCGCTCGATGAGAATGTGCCCGCGAGACGGTCTGATTTTTTATTTAAGTACATGGAGAGAAATTTCGGAAGATTAATTCACGGCACTACTCCTTGATTTTATTACGCTTTGGTACGAGAACTAAGATTTCGGAACACTTGCTTTTAAAGCATACGTCTCGAAGTTTCAGGCATTAGGCCACGCGTCTTTGTTCTCAGGCCTCGCATTCTATGCTTTTAGATCACAGACCCCGAGACTTTAAATCACGTAAAAATTGCAGCTCTAAACTCACGTGCTTCCGTGAATTAATCTCTAGAAATTTCCCTCCGTGTACTATTTTCAAAAGATTTTTAATTTTTTCAATGAAAAATGACCTAAAACTTTTCGCATAAACTAGGATTTATGTATGGATACTAACCAGTAAACTTATAAGATAAATATATTTGGAGAGGTCATCTGTATAGCGATCCAGATTCAGTCGACAAAGTTCCAGTTGTTCATCTTGAGTTTTCACAGCCGCTGGAAGAAGACCATGGATCCCAAGAGTTTGCCTCTCTTCGATTGAAAAGGCCATTCCCTAAAGAAAAAAAAATAATTCAAATAAACTTCAGTTGTAAGCAGTGGCGTAGCCAGGATTTTTTCGGGGGGGGGGGGGGGGGGGGCTTCGATTTTTTTTCGGAGGGGGCTTCGGGTTTTAGTATAAGCAAACAGTGGGGGGAAAGGGAATTGAATAATGAAAATACTTAATTTCGTAAGGGGCTTGAGCCCCCAAGCCACCCTCGCGGCTACGCCACTGGTTGTAAAATTGCAATTGTGCTTATGAATTATAAATACACTGTGTACATTAAAATTAAAAAATATATTTTTTGACAGAAAAATCTTATGAGGTCAACCTCTTATCAAAATCTTATGAGGTCAACCCTGAACTGACACTGTTGGTACCAATATCCGTAACTGGCAAACTAGGTTTAGATCCCAACGCGTTCAAATGAGTTTTGCGCAGCCGGTATCTCATTGTTTTTTGCACCAAAAAAAGATCTAATGTAGTTTAGGGTATGTTTTTTAAAGTCAAATGCTTCCAAAAAAGGTATTTACTTTTCAAAATGAAACCTCGATTTTTTAGTAAAACCAAACATCATATTTTTCAATATTCAAATTAATTTTTTTGTGTTAAAATGCAGCATGAGCAACAGACCAATTTAGACTTTCTGCACGGAGAAAAAGATATCGCACAATGATATCGCAAAACCTCTTCTTTGAAATAAAGCGCAATATGATAACGCACAAGCAGGTTCCGGAGCTTTTTATAAAAGGCTATAGGATATTATAATGCACTAACATCGCCTAGACACTACTAGAACCCTCGTACATATAATATAATAAAATAATAATATAATTAAAATCTTGCAATGTACGATATAAAGATTTTACGCTATCATAATGTGACAATTGCGATATATAGCGCAGGAATTACGGTATATATTGCAATTCTTGCGATATCGTTTTCTCCGTGTGCCATCTAAAAAAAAAATGAAACTATGAAATAATGAATAAAAAAATTGTATTTTACTTCCGATGATAAACTTACGTTGGAAATTTATCCAAAATCACAAAAATAATTAGCAAACATTTTTTGAAAAAAATTACTTTTTTGTTCACTGATGGCACACGAGGTAATTAATACCCCTAAAATTTTTGGAGTCTACTTCAAGCGACTGCCCAACGTACACTGACGCATGTCGCTCTGTGCTCACCTATTGTATCTTCAGTTAGTGATGTCAACTACGGGTAAATGTCACCACATAATGGTAAATTTTATCGAATTTAGTACGCTTATTTTGAGCTCAAAGATTTTTTGGGTTAATATTTATCCATAGTGCCAGTTAAAGATTAAAAAGGTTTAAAAAATACCAAATTTACTTAGATTAACAAAATTTTAAGTCCTTACGCCCTCAAATGTCAAATTAAATAGAAAAATGCCCCCAATGTTCTTTTGATCAAATCCTGAAATACTTTTTTTAAGAAAAATAAAATATGGAGAACAATTTTTTCATGTAGCAAAAATGTGAGGTTTTAAACTTTTTAAAGTTTGAAAAATTAACTATTTGAAATTTGTTAAACTTTACAAACTTTGGTACTCGAAATATACTATATTTTAACATTTAAAAACTTTAAACTTATTTGTTTTTTTTTCTTTTAAAAAACACCTCCAGTTTTTTCTTTTTTAAGTTTTAAAGATCATATAATTTAAAAGTCTGGCTCCAGTTCAAAAAAATGTCAGATAAAAAATGGGGATTATTATTTTCTTAAAATGTATAAATTTAGGGAGTAAGACTTTAAAAGAAAAATGAAGTATGTAAATGAGTCAACTAATTTCGAGAAATAAGTGGAAGAAGTATTTACATTTTCTTAAAATCGATTAATTGACACTAAAAATTATTTATATAGTACTATCACGGTGAGCGAGCAGAAAAGGCATCAATCAGCTTAATCTTAGCCTGGCTCACACCTCAGGTAATGTGAACGGTGTATGATCGCAAAGAATTTAAAAGTAAAAACTAACCTTCTGAGTAAAATGAATGACTTCAGTGGTATAAAATTTTTCTTATTTATCAAACATGCCTATATACTAATAATAAACCCACTTAAGTCATTAATTTTATTCAGAAATCTAGTTTTACTAAAATTATCTAGTTTTTACTTAAAAAAATGTATTACGTTTATAATACAGTCGACTCTGCCCGTACCGACCGGCTTCAGGGAACAGAGAGTTAAAACAGAAATAGGGCGTGGCTTCTGTCCGAACCTGTAGACAAAACCCTTAGAAAAAACTTCAAAATTAAAACATTGCTTACTGTTTCTATGAGAGAGATCTTACGTAAGATTCCGCATTGGACGTTTAACCCTAAATTAAGCAGGCTGGAGGGGGGCAATAAAACGTAATGTCAATGTTAAAATTACATACACTTAATATAGGAAAAGCCTTACAAAGGGGGAAGAGGATTCTCAAAAATTATAGTTTTAAATCTAGTCGCCACTTCAAGTACAACTATCACGTCACCATAAAATATTTTTCAGTAGATTAAAGGTTTTTTGTCTCTTTCGATAGAAATCTACTTTCAGCAAAAAAAGAGAGGGGGGGTGGGTTAAACATTTCTTACGGATACTTATAGAAGGGAATGGAGGGGGTTCCAATTTTTAAAAAAATTCTTACGTAATACTTGAACACCCACAAGGCAAAAAGCTTTCAACTTTGAGCTATTAATACTGAAAATTGAATTGAATAACTATTATAAAGAAAAGATAATGTTATTTATGGAAGAATTTCTTATGAAATTCGTCTAATGGAAAAATTTAAGTTTTTCAAAGATCTTAAGGGGTTAAATCACTGTAGAGCACGAAAAAGTATGTGATGTTTTTTTGGCTCAATAAAGAGATCAATCAAAATTTTGTAAAATGGAAGTTATAATAGTAATAATAAAGTACAGAGAATATTTTTTGCAAATTCGCTCATGACAAAATGATGGCAGCGCAGCATTTCTCCGTCGGCGCCTTTTTTTACATTCTCATCATTTATGATTGAGAAAGTATTAGAATTGTCGGAAATTTGACATCACACTTTTTCAACGGATCTCCACGTTTCGAGACCCCCTGAATCCGAAAATCAGGTTTTCACGATGGCGTCTCTCTGACTGTCCGTCCGGCCGTCCGTCCGTAAACAAGATAACTCTCGAAAAATTTGAACGAATCAAATCCATCTTTGGCACACTTTTTCTAGGTCCTAAAAGAAAGGACGAGTTCGGTAACCAGCAATTTTTGATAAAAATTCAAAAAGTGAGCGCATTTTGAAAATTTTTAAGACCACTTTTTCTGAATTTGAAAATTCTATGTACGGATATTTGTAGTATTGAAAAAAATAAACAATTTATCCTAATGACTTTTTCCGATAAAAAGAAAATTCTCAGAGTTACGGCGTTTAAAAAATTTTTTTAATCAACCGAAAATCAAAATTTGAAGCCGAAAAACGCACGATATGAAAAAAGTCAAAATAAGAAAAACATTTCTTTATAAAATCCCTACAAGATTATCATAACACATTTCTGGATTTTCTTCAAAAATCGAAAATTCAAAGTTTGATTGCACAAAAAATAATGGAATATAAAACATTCCATTTTGTGGACAAACTAGTTAGGATACAAAAAAAGATGAATTAACAAAAATGGTTATCCCAAAAAAAAAATCTACAATTTAGTTAAGAATCCGTTCTTGATAGGACGCGTACTTTTTGTTTTATTCGTGAAAAATAACGTTGAAAAAAGTAAGATAAAAAAAAATGTGTAGAAAAACGACGAAAGTTACGAGAAAAAAAATCCAACAAAACCTGTTTACAAATGTCTGTCGGAAATCGAGGGCGCAGCGCGAGTGTCACGATGAGAATGTGTACGTCAAAGCCTACAGAGCTTTGAGAAACTTAATCTTTGACTATACTTAATTAAGTAGACAATTCAGAATATGAAGACGCATATAAATATTGCCATCTAAAAGAGATCTTTTTGATCAAGTTTTTTTCAAGCATTCCAAATGCAAAGAATAAATATCCGAGTGCGAAGCGCGAGGTGTAATTATGTTCGAGCGCGAAGCGCGAGATGCAGCCGTCGCGCGCCCTAGGCGCGCTCAAACTTGCGAGCCGCGCGCCCAGCGCGCGATGAGAATGTACCCGCGAAGCGGGCAGATTTTTGTTAAGGTGTCCACGGACGGGTACCTACCTCCCGCAATTTTTGACCTGGCTCAAAAAACCAAAGTTTTTTCGATTCTATAGAGCAACAGCAAGAGACGAGGGTAGGTTTTCCCCCGATATATTGATTTTTTGCGACATGGTGCGATCGGTGAGAATTTGTTCGAGTTATGTTTCCAGTTAGTTCAAAATAGTTGGTTTAGAGAAATACGCGTTTAAAGTTTTAAATACTCTAAAATCACGGTGGCATATACCTGAGAGGCATTGTAGCAGAATTGAAAATTTGGTCATTTAGGCATTTTTCCGCCCTCCATCTTTTGGTATATAATTTTTAAGACCCTAAAACACCTTTTAAGCAAAAAAAAATTCTACAGTGTTTTAACCCCTTAATGAAAATCTCAGTCTTTTTGTTTTGATGAAAAAGTCAGTTGAACTCAGAATATCTCGATGTATTTGATCGATGCTGCGTGCACATTTTTTTAGTAATAACGCATATGTTTCGAGATAGAAAGCAGATCGGTTTGTAAAAATTTTCAATTACTAGTGGAATTTTGTAATTTTTCAAATTCTAGCAAAAACTTTACTTTTATATTCTAGTAAACTTTGTTGGTCATTGTCTGCAACTTTCAACAATGTAAAAACAAATAATGGAAACAAATAGACTAAAATCGATTAGACCTACTTGAAAAAGTCTATTTAAAATCATACAATCTATTACATTCAATATGAAAATAATTTTAATTTAATTTAATCTGATTCAAAATTGTGAAAGTAAATACAAAACTGGGATATGCTATGACTTATAAAAACCAATAACCAGTTATATGAAAATGTCTGAAAAGAATTTTTTCCTTTGATTCGAATTGCGTAATAAACTGAGTAAGAGAAGCAAAGTATATCCGGAGGTAATAAATTCTGCGATCTGTATCGAATTCGCCGAAGGACTAAGAATAATTGATCTTTGATGCCTCAGGGACTATGTCATTGCCAGCATTGCCAACATCTTTCAATTCAAAGGTTTTTAAAATTAAATTTTATCAGAAAAAATACATCTTCAAAGAAAATATGATCTTTTTTTGGCAATGATTGTGAAATTGTAACACAGAAAAACAGAAGTGAATTTTTATTTCCAGCAACTTTCAAGTGGGTCAAGTTGATTTTTCCGGCATCGAAGCAAAAGAAGATACAATAGATTTGACATGGCAACTATACTTAATAGGGTAAGTAAATCTTACCACGTGGCGGTAATTTTTGTCGTAGTTAAATATTACTCTGGAATCGGGGTAAGGATTGCACTTTGTTTTTTATTTGAAATTAATCATTCATTATGACCACACTTTGATGCATAAACAATACTGTTTATTCATCAAAGTATGGTCATTTTCAATGGAACGACAAAACCTCTAGCATAAAATATATTGAAAATGAAAAAAGTTGGTTAGACTTATAATAATATCCAAATTAAAACAACGCATCTTGCGTTTGAAATAATTGGCACATAAAACGTTATGAAATGAAAGTATGTAATTTGTACATGAGAGATTGAAGTTAACGAACCAGTTTATTTGGTGAAATTCAACGGAATTTCTGAAACTAATTAAAGTTTGGTCGGATGTCGGATCCAACGTAGATCCTAATAGTTCCGACGTAGAAACGTCGATTATTGGGATCGCATAGATGTGATTTACCGAGGTTTTACTGGGAGCCGGTGTAAATTTCATAGATGACACTTGCTCCCAATAGGACCCAGCGGTGGTTGTTTAACTTTTTTAAATATATATTGATTCATTCTCCATGTCAAGCCTAATGGAAAAAGTATCATGCAGGGCCGAAGAAGGGGAGAGTTCCTGAAAAATGTATCACATTTTGTGAATGACTCTATAGATAACATCGCGCTCGATGTTGTATTTATCTTGCGCTTCGCGCTCGATTGTACATTTATCTCGCGCTTCACGCTCGATTATGTATTTACCTTGGGCTACGCTCTCGGTCTTTATATTTTCGCACATTCTTGCGCAAACATTTTAAAATTAAGACTCAAAACATCCACCACTGTAATTTTGTAATTGTGAATTCTCTTTCGTTAAAATAGAGTTTGAGGGCACTTACGGGACGCGACTGATGGCAATCGCACTCCGCACTTGGTCTTTGCATTTCTTCCGCATTCGGGCACAGACCTTTTAAAATCAAAGGTGAACGGACCGACAACTGTAATTGTGTGAATTTGAACTCTCTTTTGTTAAAGCTCTTTTGGCTTTAACGAGCATTTGTATTTGTTTCTTATTTTGCTTTAAATTGTATTCTAAGCTGCCCTGAAACATGTATCGTTTCAATAAATGTATATCATTACAATTCATAATATGCATAAAAATTGAATCATACTAATTCTTATTTCCTTGCTTTTCTAATTTTTTATTTTTAATGTTTTTTACGATTAAATAAAAACTACTGCGCATCTGTATAGGGTCTAATACAGGAACCTATATAGGGTCCTATATAGGAGCCTATATCCTCTTTCGTCTTTTCTGTGCTTCTTCCAAAAAGTTCATTTTTGCATTTTTTATCTTATTTTTTACGATTAAAAGAAGATCTACTCGTCCAATCGAAAAATGATTAATAATAAATTTATAGATCTTTTTAAGCGAATAACTTTTGTCTGGTAATTTAAGTTCATACCTTCTGTCGTTTTTTCAAACAAATTTAATATTTTTATTTTGAATGATATTTTTTGCGACTAAAGCAAAAACTACGTGCCCTATCAAAAATTATAGCTTTTTTTTGAATGAACAATTTTTGTCTCATTTTTTTTGTAGCTTATATCGAAAAGTGATTCATTATAAATTTGTGGTTCTTTCAAGGGCGCGCATTTTGAGCTTTTTCATTTTTTCGTATCTTGCATAATTTGACCAAAAAATGGAATTTTTGAATTTTTCATTATTCATCAACGTTTTTCTTCTCTTGAATTTTTTTCATATCATGCGTTATTTGGCTTAAAATGTTCAATTTAGTTTGTTTTTTGGATTTCGAAAATGCTGTAACTTTGATAATTTTCTTTTTATAGAAAAAAGTCATCAGGGTAAACTGTTTGTGTTTCAGAGTACTATGAATAACCGTTCATGGAATTTTAAAATCTTGGAAAAATGTGGTTTCAAAAAGTTGAGGTACGATCAAATTACGAATTTTCAATTTTTCGACCAAATCAAAAAAGTTGTTATGGCTATCTTGTAGGGCTTTCAAAAATCAACGTTTTTCTTCTCTTGACTTTTTTTCATAGCATGCATTGTTTGACTTCAATGTTCATTTTAGTTTGTTTTTTTGGATTTAGAAAATGCTCTAACTCTGATAATTTTCTTTTCATAGAAAAAAGTCATTAGGATAAATTGTTTGGGTTTCTGATTACTATGAATAACCGGTCATAGAATTTTAAAATCTTGAAAAAATGTGGTTTCAAAAAGTTGAGGTACGATCAAATTTTGATTTTTCAACTTTCGACCAAATCAAAAAATCTATTATCACGATCTTGTAGGGCTTTCAAAAATCAACGTTTTTCTTCTCTTGACTTTTTTTGACAGCATGCGTTGTTTGGCTGCAAATGTTTCTGTAGTTTCTGTAATAGTTTCTGTAGAAGTACCAAAATATTTTGGTTATTTTAATAAAACTTTTCTCTTATTTTTTTTATTTGATAAAATCAAAGCTAACAGCCAAAGAAAAATAACGGGCTCTATATAATACACAGTTTTGCTAAATAACATGTATAACGTTTGAGAGATTTAAAAACATCTACTTTTTGGGCCTCCTTTAGCTTATGTAACACGTACAGTAGGTTAAAATTTTAGCAGCTTGATTCAAGAGGCGACTGTATTTCTTAAACCAAGTTAATTTTTCTGCTAGGTAAACAAAAATGTTGTTAAAAGAATCGAAATATTGTTAGGGTATAACAACATATTTTGTTGGTTCTATATATAGCGACCCAATCGTTTTGTTGTCTGAATCATAAATTGGTTCAGAAATGGTGAAATTGTAGAATAATTAGAATAAGCGATTATTCCCATTATTTTCCACATTGTTCATTCGTGTGTCATATATGCTTAATCTGTATTACAAAGACTGCAAGAAATCGTGGTAATCATCAAAAGAGAAAAGAAGTCTGTCAATGACTTACGGAATGAAAGTTCAGGCAATATCAACTATACTCATCAAACATTAAAAAATTAGTACGTAAACAATTTTATCTCCTATATTTTCAACAAATCAAGCCTGATAAAAAATCTAGACATCTATTAGACTTTCCAAACCATTTCACACACACACACAAATTATATTGGAAAAATTGTTCGCAAAAAAACGTGACTTGGATATCATAATTGAAAGCCCTTTAGCTCTCAAATTTAAATAAATTCATAGAATAATCAAGGTGGTGATTCATGCAAAAAGGTTCTCTAAAACTTTACCTCCTGCAGTTTTGAAAATAAATGATTGAATCATTGAAATCGTGATAAAAATGAGGTTATCAAAGCAAACAAATTTACACTAAAAAAATGCAGTCAAAATCATAAGAATTTTGAGATTAATACGAATATACAAAAATAATGTGTAGTCCCCCCATCCCTCTCAGAATCCTTACGTAATACTTGATTGACTGACACTTCAACAATTTTTCAGAAAAGATAATAATCGTTCTCAAAATGCTAATTTTCAATGTAGATAAACATAAAACTACGTTTCTATGATTCATTAGTGCTTAATAGTAATGGCATATATAACCAGACATTTTTTGGAGTGTTAGAATTTTCATTGGAAAATGTCAGTAGATGTATAGTATTCCTGAAAATAAAACCAAGAATCCAACGTCCAAATTTGGATATCCACCCTAAAATGTTCCTACTGCAATGCAAACAAAGATCCATCAACAAAAAAAACTTGTTTTCACAATCTCTGAGCAAAAATAAAATACAAAGCTTCTTCTATGAGGAAGCAAAAGAGAAAAATGAGAAGGCAACCAACCAAATCCCCGTCCTTCTTTTTTTTTATTTCGTTCGTCTTTTTATTTTCATTATTATCAAATAAAAATAAACGAACATTTATAAATAATATTCACCAATGTTTCGGTACTCATACAGCACCAATATCAAGGTAAGAAAGATTGGAGCAAGTAGGAATAGAAAAGAAACAACAATACCCTCTCCTTGATACCTTGACACCTCTTGACTCTCCGGTATCAAGGAGAGAGCATCGTTGTTTCGTTGCTGTTCTCGCCTGCTCAAATTTTTCGTACTTTGATAAGGGTGCTGTGATTTGATAATAATAAAATTTAAAAATATCAAAGAAATAAAAAATAAAAGAAAGGGGATTTCGTTGGTTGCCTTCACATTTTTCTTCCCTTTTTTTATTTTTGTCCAGAGGTTTAAAAAAAATTGGAAGGGGATCTTTTTCGAATTGCAATAGGAGCATTTTAGGGTGGTTGTGCAAATTGGTTCGTTTGATTCTTGGTTTTAGTTTTAGGAGTTCTATACATTAACTTAATTATTGCACGTTGAATAGGATTTTCAATTTGATTTTTATCTCATTTAAATTTCTTACATTTTAAATGTCAGTAAGCTCCGAGACGTTGACTTAAAATCCAATTTTAAATTTAAGAAAAATAACTTGGATTTCTAGCTATTAAGTTGCTGAATCGAAGAAAAAGTGTTTTGTCGAAAAATATAATCAAGTTCACAGAAAATGGAGGGAAAATTTTTTCCTCGAAGCGCAAGTTTTCTCCAATTCAGACGGTGATTTGAACTGTAATTTTTAATTAAAATGAGTACAGTCAAAATGTAATTGTAGCGGTTACATAGATTCTATAAAATATTTCAAAAAATTGTAAAAAATGTATAAAATATCACCCAAAAGAAACTTTTTTTTCTGGAAACAGAAAACTGATTATTAAAATTTTTTAATATTCATGTACTTTGAATCAGACCCCGATATTAACACTTATCTAATGATTGCAGTATCTACTAAAAATAGGATTTACTCAAAATAAAACATCAGTTTGTATAATCAATATACAAATTGACGATGATTGTTCGGTTTTTTGCATGTTTTCAAATTCTCCAACATTTCTGATCCATGCAAAAAATCTATTAATAATACTATTAATCATTAAAAAAATTTGACCGCATAGATTTTCGGTAACGGGTCACAGAATGTTCGTTAATCATTACAGAATTTTCAGATATTTTACAAATTACTTACGGCTATATGAGTAAGAATAGCATAGTTTTTCTGTAAATCTTACAAGAATTCTCGAGTAATTATACAAAATTTGCAGTAAACGTTAGACACATTCTGTCACTATTATCTAGTCTGTTATAAGATTAGGAGCAGACCCTCTCAGTGGCCACCAAAAATAATTTCTGGATTAAGTAAACCTACTATAAAAAATAGCGTTTTAACTCTAAAAGGAAATGTAATTGGATCAGGAAAGTCAGTTACTTGTCCAAATTTAGACCTATATTTACCTGTGATAAAGTAATTTTTATTTCACTAAAATGTAAAGCGTATACTTGGCATAATGAAATATGGGTCTGAATACGGACTTCAATTACATTTCCTTTTAACTTTATTTATTTGAAGTGGAACATTGGTTTAAACTGTTTAGACGACACCAACAAAATTTAAACAAAGTTTAAAATTAAAAAAGCATTTGTTACGGAATTTTTGACTGGAAATGATTGATCAATATATAGTTAGGAATTGGTGATATTAAAATACCCGTCCATCGATAGCCAGAAGTGCTTCCGGAATACGAGGAATACGATCCTTGTTTGGAACTAGAGACCACCAATCCTTTTCCATGGTCAAGAAACTTCAGAATTTCGAGTTGTGCTTTGATATCTGCAGTTCATGACAAACAAGAATGAACGAACGACCGTTCTAACTATATGGTTGCCAGCCAAGCTTCTTGACTCCTGAGACTAATCAGAGACCACCCTTCGTAAACCTAGGATCGATATAGTTCACCCGACGATTTCTTGAATATACATATAGAGCCATGCATTTCCATGCACTGATTCGATAATGCATACAGTCAGGCACCTACTTCAATATTTGCAAAATAGAACGAACTCTGTTTACGCAAATAAAAATATGCCACGCTCCATAAGAAAATGACCCACTATGTAAATATCAATTTCGGATTTTCGATGGGAAATCAAACTTCAATCCATTCGAATGGGACCGTGGAACTGACCCTTCAAGTGCATTAGGCGTTTCTGATGTAATGCATAATTGCTATGGTTTAAAATATTACTTGCAGGCGACGCGTGACGTATAACCTTATGCAACTACTATCGACGAGAAAACTATAGGCATCTGGCTTTGAAGCTTAACAACTCAGTCAAAAAAATGCTAGCGCAACAAAAAAAAACAGTCATTTAAAAGCTGAAAGTGTTCTACGTTAATGAGCTTGAAGACGTTTACGTAAAAACTTTTTTGTGCTTAGCAGACTGAAAATGTAAAAAAAAAGTAAGGATTTTTGGGTACGTTTAAGAACAGTCAAGCTTAGAGCATTATTTCTTATACAAGGGGCGATGAGAAAAATTTGAAAAAATTCATGAGTATAAGGAAAATTGTTGTTAACCAGTTGTAGTTGAGAAATTTAAAACATAATAAAAATTGTTGCTTAAAAGCACAAAAATGTGCAACTATATTATCTTCAGTTCTAATACAGATATTAAAGCGATTCAAACTGCAAACTGTAATTGACAGGCTCTGTATTTATTTATTTTTTGTTTTACTGCCGACCGCTGGTGCAATTCTTCGGCCCCTAGCTCTGAATGCTTGGATGGAACCTGGCCACAAGTCAAAGAAAGGGACCTGCGTCACTTGTTTTCCAACAAAAAAATGTCTAAAAATATCGCGATTTTCACAAGAAATAAGACTAACACATCCTTACGTGCGATTGAAAATAAATACAGAGTCTATGCATTACAGTTTGCAGTTATATATATAGCTACACATTTTTGTACTTTCAAGTAACAATTTTCATTATGTTTCAAATTTCTCAACTGCAACTGGTTCACAACAGTTTTCCTCATACTCATAAATTTTTTCAAATTTTTTCCATCGCCCCTTGTATATGAAATAATGCTCTAAACTTGACTGTTCTTAAATGTACCCAAAAATCCTTACTTTTCTTTACATTTTTCAGTCTGCTAAGCACAAAAATTTTTTTACATAAACGTCTTTAAACTCATTAACGTAGAACACTTTCAGCTTTTAAATGACTGTTTTTTTGTTGCGCTAGCATTTTTTTTTGACTGAGTTGTTAAGCTTCAAAGGCAGATGTCTATAGTTTTCCCGCCGATAGTAGATGGACGATATATCTGTCATTAGCTTAAAAAGAAATTCTATGTACATATTTCGTCTCTAGAAAACAAGTGCAATTTGTGAAATGCAGACCAAGAATATCATAAAATATATGAAAAACTACAAAAAATATCAGATTGGTTTCAATTGGGACATATAAATTTGCTCTTGAACTAGGTGGCCCGTAATTTTCGTTTAATAATTTTACGTATGTTCTTATTTATAGCACTATTCAATTTGTTTCTGCCAAAAACTAATAAATAACTTTCTTTTTCAACAATGTAATACAATCTCGAAGCTTTACATTAGAAATATGTATTTCTGTTTGTTCAGTTACGATAAAATCAGGCTAAAAGTCAAAATGGGTAGTTCTAACATTTTGCTTCCATTCAAATTACAAAATTATTATACATAAAAATAAAAAAATCGAAGGAAATTTAGATTATTCTTATTAATAAACCGTGAGTTGTTTTTATCAGTATGATTAAATATACTTCTATAATATATTGAACAAAACCTTAGATTTATTATGCATTTCATCTACACAATTTCTATTAAATGCGTTTTTTTGGGGGATTTTTTTTCGCTTGGTCGTCATCTGCATCATTGATGGGTCGTTTGTCTGGTCTATTGAAAATACCATTAAACCATTGTTATATGCTTGTTCGTACAGTTCCTTATTTTACATTGTTTTCTTAAGTATAAGTATTAAAGCTTTTCCAAAATGTCTAAAATTTACGATTATTGGTATTAATTTCCGTATAGCGCATACATTATTGATAAAAAAGTGTTCAAGGAAAAATTATGAGAAAAGTATTCAGTCCCTCACAACAACATGATATCCTTGGCATATCACTCAGATATCTCGGCAGGATATCGGATATCCTGAAAAAATGTCCCAAAAATCTCCCGGGAAAGCGGTAGCATATTCCAAGGATGTCGAGGTTTCCGCCCCGTACGATAACCACTCAATTTCCTGTGCGGGATATACACATTTTTGGCAATGGAATCCAATATTTCTGAAATGCATATTGATTAAAATATATAGAATACCTGAAAACATAAAGATCCACAAACATCCGTGTGTATAAGAACCACGTTATACAAATCTCGAATATTGGGTTTCTTTCAAAATCCTATGTCAGTATAATTATCATAAAATTATTACCGCAAATGACTTTTATAACCATTTACAGTCTACTTAAAATAAAAAAAAAGAAGTCAAATTCTAAACATTTTAAAGTTTGCTGTTATTTCGGTTACATCTAAATTGTGCAGTTTAAATATCAAACTTTTCATCGGAAAAATCAATTTTTGTGATAAAAAGCAATCGAGTTAATATGTACCGCGTTAATTTGTACAATATAAATGATAATGGATTGTAATCGGGCACGAATATTCGAGAAATTGTTCACTTTTGTTAAAGTGTCACTTATTACTGCGTGATAGTTTTCGCACACTGAGAGCCATAATGAAATTTACCTAAAAGTGATTTTAGGGGGGACTTTACCATTATTGTATTTTATAATGTTGCACTTTGTAGAAAATCTCCGGAAAAATACATAATATTGTTAAATTATTTCTTATTTTACTGATGCGATTGAATATAAATATAATTGGCATCAGATACATCTGAATATCCAGTAATATACTATAAATTATGGAATTGGGATATCTTGGGAACATCCTTAGCATATAAAATTGGGACATTAATGGGATATCCTGAGGATATTCTGAGATATCCTTGGGACATTCCAGGCATATCGAGATTTTCGCCATGTAGGATATCATTTGCGATATCCATAGGATCGATTACGATTTTCTCGGTGGTCGGGGCTATCTGATACTCTTTTCAAATAACCTTCTTTAGCCCTAACGTAAATTACTTTTTTCCCTCTCTAATACAATTATTCTTTAAACAACTGCTTTGGAGTTGTTAGTTGAAGCACTAATATTATAACTGAAGTTTTATATTATTACTTCTTTCGACACCGACTAGTTTATAAATAAAAAAGCTAAAACACGATTGCTATATTGGCACGTGCCAACTTCAAATGAGTTTTTCTCAAAAAGTGGTTTTTTGAAGTTGCAACTTAAAAACTCTAGGGATCACTACCTCTTTAGTGGACCACTCTATAGAAAATAATTGTACTAATTATTAGATAAATATTTATAATAATAGTGCATGGGGTTGCCCATTATAGATAGGTGACCATACGAAGATTCATATACATTACAAAGCATAACATTGGTACACTAAAACTTGGAATTAAATTCGGTTGCGGGCACGGCTTGCATTTGCTTTCAACATGCCGAGGACTTCAATTCCAGGAACGAAGTAAATCCGAACTTATTAAATCCAAGTTTTAGTGTACAATTAATCGATCAAATAATTCTAAGCATCGTATCAAACAGAGTATTGTCTTACACAATGGGAAATGTATATCTATTTGAAAAGTGACAAAAAAAAACAGTGAAATAAATGATCATATAGCGGAAACCAAACTGAAAATCCGTACATCTGCTGAACTTATAACAGGATCCAAAATCAATTACTTAAATTCATTACTGAAATTAATTATGGTGGTAAAGGCTGATCAAATAAATATCCTAAAAACATATGACGAATAACAGAGAATGCATTAAAATGTTTAATTAACTGATTAGAGGAGCATATGTTTGTGTCCCAAAGTCCAACAATGGAATTAAAATTCCTGCCAATTCATCAATTTATTTACAAAATGTACAAAAAATTTTACATAAGTATTGGAACTCGTGAATTGAATGTATGAGTTCCAATTTCAAGAATCGATAGGGTTTCATGTTTTTGTGTATATTGAAAAATGGCCAGATTAAAGAAAACTAGCGAGAGCAACGACGAAAAGAGACCAAACATTCGAGGAAGAAATAATTGGAATCAACATAATTTATGTTACATTATATTATATATTTGCATATATTATATTTATGTTAATTTATAAAAACTATTCCTGTTCCATATAAAACAGTAGGAAAACTTTCTTGAAATCCAAATTAATCTTTTAACACTTTTAATTAATTTGATTATTATTTGCCTACCTCTAAGTTCATGTTACAAAAATTCGAATTAAAAATGAGAGAGAAAGGAGATTAAAGGAATTCAGCTTAAGGCAAATGACCCACGAGCTAATTTCTTTTATAATCACCATAAACAATAACTAACCTTGCATCTGGCATTGTAGTTATGCAACGCCTTAGATTACGTTTCAATAACATTGTTGGATACCGACGAACATAGTACAAATAATGTAGGACTTTGGACTTTGTCCGCTCATCAAGCGTTTACGCTTTGATAGATGCGAAAATGTTAAATATTTTACTAGAAAAGTAGTCTCGCCACCCGCTTAGTCCAGTTTTACGGTACCATTTTGACTAATTTATTATTAAATGTGCAAATAACTAAGAAAGCAATTTTTTTAATCAACTTATACTATATAATCACAATGATTAAGATATATAATTAAAAATCGATTTTTAGTAACAATTGAAATTATTATTTCACCCTTCTATATTATGAAAGTACTTAAAATAACAGATTACTTTTATTATAATACTTATATTTTTCAGAAAGCGGATTTATCAACGAACAATTTATAATAATTTCCAATCATTCTGTCATTTCGAAAATTAAATAGAAAGTTAAAAATGATTTGTAATAATGAACATGAAAACATGTTTAAAGTCGACAGATGATAAGGTATTTTAGCGCATTCTTATCTTTACAAACAGGAATTACTTTGAAAAAACCACTTCCTTCCTTATGTAACCATACTTGTTTTGAATAAATTTTAAAAACAATATTTCATTTTCATTTTTGTCCACATCAACTATAAATCATAATAATAACTTGTTAATCTCTTATTAGAAAAAAGTTCATAATTTTTAAATTGCTATCACTTTTTGAAATTTGGTCTAATGGAAAAATTTCATTGAGATCAATTATAAATATATTGGATATACAAAAATTTAGATCGAAACTTCTAAATCTGTTAATTGAAAAATATAATTAAGATAATTTGAAAGTCCCTTATTGTAATCTACCAGACTTTGTGACAAAAAATGGTTTTGAATTTTAAAAATGCTCTAAGTTATTGAATTTTAATTGGATTAATCTGATTAACAAACTTGATCTTCATTTTGGGACTCTAAAATCAAGAGATAAAAAATGTGGACGATTCCATTCTTTCTTCTCTCTATATTTTATTCATTTTTGGGGCTTCGAAGACCCGGGACGGATTAAGCGAAGAAAACATTATAACCCGAATTTTTAGAAAAAATGCGTTACACAATTGGTGTTAGCACTTTTAGGTCTCGATGAATGTGGTTATTGACGCTTGGCTCACAAAAAAGATTCTATCCCATTCAAATCTCGCATCAAAAATGCTGGAACCTTTAAAATATTAAAATGAAAAATTCGTTCATTTCGTACTTAAGTATTTAATATGATTTAAAACCTGCGTAAATTCAAGCTTACAAATTCAATAATTCGATAATATTTGATAACCAGTTTTATTGTGTTTCTTCTATTTGATACTACTTAAATCTTTTTTTTCTCTCTGGTGTTGAGATACAGCATATTTCTAATTTATTGAGGAACCATCTAGAATGAATTTATCATGTTTATTTGCATGCTTACTCAGTTGTGACTAACTTTATTCACGATTATAAATCTATTACAATCACTACATTTTTTAAATGAAACCAAAATATAAAACTTAAAACATTTTAAACATTGTACATAAATAGTCTACGAAACCATTTTTTTCAGTGCATGTTGCCTATTTAAATTTTTTTCATTTATTTTAAGGTCAGAAATCCTCAGAGAAAGGAATTTCTGAACAACTGAAATAAGTTGATAAAATAGGTGGGTTAATTTAATTGAATTATGAGTGCACGTGTTTCTCAAAAAATAGTTTAATGTGTACGTCATTCATTTCTCAAAAAATAATTTTATGTGCTCGACAATTTTTTCTGTTGAATGTATAATTAAATGTACATTTGTCCGATTTTACACCAATTCATAAAAAAGTGATAATAAGCACTCGTAACATGCTAGCGCGCTGAGCACCTTACAGGGGGCCAAATAGAATTTTCGTGGATAGATTAAATGTTTCTTATTAAGATAAGATTCCGAATTAAATTTTAAAAAAATTATGTGCTAGTCGATTTTTCAAAAAGGGTTCTAATTTTTTTACTTAACCAACAAAATTTAAAAAATCAAAGTTAGTTAACATTCAAGCCTCCTACTTTGTTCAAACTGTTTGAAATTGCTCCAAAATATCCAAATAAGTGAAAACTCAGTAAAAATACTTTCTAAGAATGCACAATTATGTTGGTCACGAGAGGCTACTCACTGAGAAATCTGGAAATCTTAAAACTATGAATGTGGCAATCTCAATCGAATTCGCATAAAGAGTGCTAAGATTGCTTTCAGATAGCTGAAATTGTCCAGATTTCCAAAACATCTCGAGATCGGGATTCTCGAGGAGAAATCAGACTCGGTTAAGCTCGGCGTCGTTCGGATGGAGTCGGCCATTAGTTAAATTTTCCGGGCTAGCGTGTGAATCACGAACGTGTGAATGCTTTATGGTGTGAAATCTTCGTGCTTGGCAAAAAATTTCCATGATTTTAAAAGCTCCTCAAAGAGGTCTCCTAAGCTTTCCATCGCAGCAATCTGAGATTCCGCAGTGACTAGCCCTCGACTGGTGAGAATATATAACAAAAATGATTTTTAATAGTTTAAGATGTTAATGTTGTTTGTCTACTTGGTCATAATCAATATTATTTAAAAAAATTGATTAATTTTTAAAATTATGAAAAAAACGCTCTCTAGCTCCGCTGGGATCATACCGGCATCACAGCGCATCAGACCGGCAATCTGAAGGACCTGGGCTCATGTCCCAGCGGAGCTAGAGGGCGTTTTTTCACAATCATAAAAATTAATCAATATCTTAATAATATTGATTATGACCAAGTAGACAAAAAAATTAACATCTTAAACTATTAATTAATTTCCCTCGTCAAAAAACCTACATCAATAATAAAATATGAATTTCATGTTTAGAAAGAAAAATCATACAAGCATAAGGAATGACGCTAACATTCTGCTTGTAAGGAGATTGTGAGGAAAGTGTTCTCGTCTGTCCATTGCTCAGTTGGTAGAGCATCAGACCGGCAATCTGAAGGACCTGGACTCATATCCCAGCGGAGCTAGAGAGCGTTTTTTCACAATCTTAAAAATTAATCAATATTTTAATAATATTGATTATGAGCAAGTAGACAAACAAAATTAACATCTTAAACTATTAATTAATTTTTCTGGTCCAAAAACCTACACCAATAATAAAAAATGGTTTTTGTTGTAAACAAATTAATTAGCAAAAAGCTTTCTTGAGGGTTAACGAGATTCAGATATTTATTTAATTCCATACAATTTACATCGCAATATATGTACAGGCAATAATTAATTACAACTTGTTGAACATTAGTAATATTTTTTAACATAACAAACAAATTCATTAAGAAAATTCAGTTTTTAGCTGATCTTGGAATAGATAGACTTTTCCGGTTTTGTATGGAATGGACTTAAACAACTTTTTAGTAGCAATTAAAATACACAATTTAGCCTTGTTTAAACATATAGACTTTATTTTCAGGAATATTATATAGCAAGTCCACAATAATTTACTAGCAGATAGACATTTTTTTCTTTTACAAACAATTTTATAAGTAAATGTACGAATAGGCTACTTTTGAATGCAACAACATAGTTTTTTAAGAGAATCATGTAAACATTCTTCAAAGAGCCTATTATATTTTGCTAAGCTTTACTGGAAGAAAACATTTGTTAATTTATAGACATTTTTAATAATTAAATACATACTTTGTCATTTTTCAATTAATCGAAATCGGGTTTTACACCGTCAATTGTAATTACTGGCCAATGTCTCGTTAGTTCTGTAGTTGTTAACAAAAAATGTAGCAATATATATATATAGACATAATTAAAATTAATTTTTGTAAATTTCATTGGGTTTGCCGACTTTTGATCATGAAACCAGTTCTCTCAGCCCACTGACACTAGTGCAATTCTTTCATCATCAAATTGATTAGGGGAACGACTAAATCACCTGACATAACGCTAGAAGAGGAGTACAGAGTTCATTGGTCTCTTTTCGCCGGAAGCACTCTATATAGTAATATTGTGATAGGTATTCATACGATTCGAATTTCGAAGAGAACCGTCATCGCAATACTTGCACAATCGCGATGCGTGGAAATTTCCGCAAATTTAATGCTCATTCTAAATCGCACTTTATTTCCATCGAAAGTAAGTGTTATATTCTTCGCAGAAATTTTAAAGCAAGAAAATAAAATTCAAACTAAAGATCTCTTAAAATTTCTTTTTGTATAAGGGGTATAGTGTGGGTATAGTATAGTAGGGAGTAGTTTTTTATATTATTAAAATTTATTTGTTTCCTTGAACAAAAAACAAAACGAGATTTAAAATCAATACGCATTTATTGAAAATTTTTTATTGCTATAGGGCTGCGCACTTTAGACTTTGGAATTCATTTTACGGCGGAATCTTTAATTACTTCCTTTCATGAGTAATCTGGTCACTTTTGAAATAACCGTACTGCAAAATACACACGCAAAATATGCAATAAAGTTAATTCAAAATTCAGATTATTCTACAGTTCTAAAATATAACATTATTTTTTTAAGATAAATTTTCATTGCCTTGTGTTTATACTTTCTTTTAGAAGTTTAAATCTATAGAATGTTTCCAACTAGTGATAATTCTTATAATTTTCCTCAATAAGTTGAAGCACTCTATTTTTCCTTCCCAAAAATAAAACTTATCATTCCCACCCTACTAAAAGTTAAAAATATAATTTTCTAACTAATTCTATAATTACTCACATAAAAAGTACTAGTGCTTTCAAATAAGAAAAGTAAAATAATAAGAGTCTTATTGAATAAGACTCTTTTTTTATTTTACTTTGGTTATTTCAAAATACTCGCACTTTTTATGTAAGTAACTATATAGAATTAGATAAGAAAATAATTTTTACCAAGGTAAGAAAAATGTTTGATAATATAAATAACATTTTCTAAATTAATATTCTCAGACAATTTCCTTTATCTCGATGAAAAGATAAGAAACTAATTTTCATCGAGAAAGAACATTGTCTAAGAATATTAATTAAAATTTCTTAAATTAATATTCTCATACAATTTTCTTTATCTCGAGAAAAATTAGTTTCTTATCTTCAACTTCAAATGACTTTGGCGTTTACAAGTGACTACAGAATTTCACAGTCAGCCAAAGTAATAAGTACCGTCCTTGATGCAATTTCATTTTCTAAGGCTCACTCTTGGAAAAAGTAAGCAACACGCCACATAAAACACAATGCAACTTTTAACCCTCATGATAGCAAGCTAAAATCGTGACGTTAAAAGGCAAGCCGGGCCTCTCAGGCCCTTTGAAATTCAAACTTCTCTTTCCAGTAAATGTATAGAAAAACCTCAGAAGTTTGATCGTTTTTATTCATAATTACATTTTATGATTACATTACATTTGAATTTATAATGCAGCTTTGCAAAGTTTCAACACTTGATCGTGTTAACCAAATATTTGTTGCACGCATTTTTATGGCATGCCAAACAAAAATTTACCAAGATACGTTTTCTTGTGAAGCCGACTTTTTGCTCGCTTTTTCCAGTAAAATCGCGATGAATCACAAAAGCTGTGACTGAAGAGACTTTTTTTAAATTAAAAAACATTGCATGAGGCCACTGATTCGTTTTACATTGAACCTTACATGAATAGTATATTTATCCAGGAGTGTCAACGCCTCCTTTTGTTGCGTTATAAACAATATTTATAACCTGTACTTTTGTTTCTTCTAAATACCAGCATTGCAACTATTACAACAACTATGACAACATAATCACTACAATATCAAAATATCACGCGCTGCAAATGCGATCGCATATTTGAAAGAGTTTACGCGAGAAATTATGTTTGCACCTGCAAGCGTTAGATGTATTTTAGAAAAAAACAAGCTAATATATAGAAATCCTTCAAAATAAAAAAAAAAGTATCTGTAAAACTGAAATCTATGCACTCAAACTGTTTTTTCATGCAAACATGAGTGATATGCATACTCTTTTCCTCGCGGTACATAAAGTTGATGTTGCAATAAACAGTGGGCTTGTGAGGCCCGGCTTGCCTTTTTGTGTAAGTAAAAAATATACACGTTTCTGTGGAGCACTACACAAATGGAATTTTCAGAAAACCTGATTTTTTTATGTATTTAGACTTCGCCAAAAGAAATTTTCATGCACAAGCCCGTACTTGATACACAACTCTTTGTAACTCGAAAATTGTGACCCGCCGGGCCTCTTGAGTTCCGCCTGCCTTTTTGAGGGTTAATGACGCATAAATTTCATCATTTTTTTATTGGACTCTTTCTGATATTAATAATATTAAAATCAACTTTGGTTTAAATTCGGATATTTTGAAACACTTTGAAGTGAAATTAATTTAAACAAATTACTTGCATGTAACTCATTAATGAGTAAAATCTTAAAATCAAATAATACTATCTACATAAAATAAACTAATTTGACTACTTAGTTAAAAAATCATTTTTATATACAAAGTATTTTTTGGCTTTGACTTCAATAAAGCTGAGTCAATAGAAATACCATTAAAAAGTTTATAGGGTTTAACGGAAAGTATGTCGAAAGCACAAAAGCTTTCTTTTCTTCGTTATTTTATTTTCTCTAGAGACAAATTAAGTTTACATCAACTAATTTCCACAAACAATTTGGAGAGAAATTACTCATTTTGACTAGCAATGTCGGGCTTGATGTCTTGAAACTACTATACCCTCATACGATAAAGTTAAACAAACATTATTATTTGAAACTCTAATTCAACTTTAGAATATTACCTATTTCTTTTTTTTAACGAGACATCCATTATTTCTCGTCGATTTAAAGGAATTTAGTTAAGTTTGATATATTTTAATGGAATTTTCAATCAAAAGAATTTCTGTAAAAGCTTATTCTGATTGAGTTTGAAAATTCTACGTTCTTTAATATTCAAATTCCAAAGCTTTTGAATTTGAAGGTATAATTTAAAGAGCACCTGAGAAGCATGGCATTAAAATTTGATCCCTAGTTTTGAAAACAATATAATTCGGAAAATAAATAGGTTTCGAAGTTTGAAGTGTCATAATTTCAAAATAATTTCTATAGTAAAAAATGTGTAAAGGTGAATCCAATTAATGAAAAAAACCAAAGAGACAAAGTTCAGTTTTTGAGTATGATTTCAACAGGTTTTTTCTAAAATGAAAATAAATAATATTAACGGCTGATTGTTTACCTACTTTCGAAATTAAGTTTTGCACACCTTTCTTTAGCATTAAATGAATTTAATATGCAAGAAAATTCCAGATTGTGTAATTTTCACTTTTCCTCCTTTGATACGTGTATGTTAAAAATAACTTTCACAACAATAAGAAATATCTATTGGCGTGTACAAATTTTAAAAGCACTACGGGTCGGAGCAGGTTTCGGGTTTGTTACTTGAACAGGAAAACCAGATAATCTGAACCGGCCCGAGAATTCAAAAACAAAATTTTCTAGAATTTCTTGTAACTTTGGCAGTAATTTACGGTAACTTACCACAAATTATTGAAAAATTTCGGAAATTTAAACAAATTTGGGAACTCAAGTTTCGGGATGGTTCAAGTTCTTGGGCTTACGAGCCGGTTAGGGTTACCGGGTTTTCGGGTCGGGTTGTGAACCCAAAAGCGAACCCGATCTGATCAAGTCATTTTACACACCATTAGAAATATTAATAATTTTATTTGTGAAATTTAAAATATAATTATCTAAAAATGACTGTTTTTCATAGTATTTGTTTTATACTATAAATATTTTTTTCTCTTCGATCTCATATAGAATACATGACTAAAAAATTAACAATTCTCGATAATCTAACCGTTATCCAGCTATTTTTAAATAATTTTATAATTGTTTGAATTTAATGCAATTTGCTACAAGTTCATGATAGACAGTACGAAAGCCCAGTTTAATTAAAAAGATAAAATAGTTTTTTAAGAAGTACAACATTTATTTGTAAATCAAAATAACTCTTTTATGTTCCAGGAGTAATAGTTTCCTAAGAAGCACAACTTTTATTTATGAAGCAAAATAAATTTTTATCTTTCAGAATTGCATTTTGAAATTTTTCGGGGTTATAATTTCAGGTATAAAAAACTAAATAAGACGCTTTCTCTAAGCGATATTTTAAACTTAAATTTCTTCTTAAATTATTTGTAATCACCTATTCTTTTTAAATAATTAAATAATAAAAATTTAATAACTCGTTTTGAAAACTGTCCTTTTCACAAAAAAATTTGAAAAAATATGTTGTGGATATAAATGAAAACTAAGCTCAAAGCGAGGTTCAAGTCATCGCTGTGATCAGCTCAGAAATGTATTTATCTATCGAAAAAAATATATTTTCTTGACTTGTGATAAACTCGTTTTCTTTCTTTAACGGTCGAAGCACTGTAATAAACTTGGAAAAACAACTGAACTTAAAATTTCCAGTTCGATTCTGACGTTTGCTGTCACAACACAAGCACATGAAGTTTCATCCACGCAAAGAAAGGAGGTTTGCCGTTTGACGAAAGTCGAACCTGAAATCGTACCTTGTTCAGTTGTGGATTTCTGATGTGGTCAATGCCACGGATGAGGCCTGCACAAGTAGCATCTCCTGGACCTCTCTGTCCCAGTTGGTCACGTTCTAGGTAAGCCATTTTCGAAGACGAAAATCCCGGATCTTGTCTGTCACCGTAAGTCAGACTGTCACCGCGAACTCTGCAATCGCAACAAGGCGAAGGCGGTTAGTCGACAATTACCAATGCCACATTCTGGGTAGGGTAGGAAAGCCAGCTGATGTTGGTGAGCTATAAAGAAGGGAACGAATCAGCTGAGCGCAAGCGCAAATTGCAAACTTTTAAGACAAGTCAGACAAAAGACATCAAGTTACAAAAAGTCGTGCGGTCAAAACTCACGAAATTAAAGCGTATCGAAACACTGCTATTAACTAATCTAATCCCTCAAATTGGAAATTGTGCACTTGAATGTGCAACAGATAAATTCATGATACCATCATCTAATGGCAATCTACAAAAAAGAGGATTATTATATATAATAATCTACGATTTATTCATTCTGTCCACACCTGAAGCTCCTATGTTTCTGCTCGCTTTTCGCGTGTTTTTTGTATAGCGACTTTTTCTGTCATGTCAATGTGACACATTCATATTATTTAGTACTCGTCAGTTTTAAATCTCATAAAATTGTTTTCAGCATGAAGTTGTTCCTCTGGGGGTTTCAAGTTATTAATTTTGTACTTTACTTCAGGCTATACCCTAAAGGGCAGTTCTGCCCAATTCGGTTTCTTGAGCATAAGTATTAAAGCTTTCCTAAAATTTCTAAAATTAACGATTATTGGTATTCATTTCCGTATAAGCGCATACATTATGACAGAAAAGTGTTTAAGGACAAATTATCAGAAAAGTATTCAGTACAACAATTCTGGGAAGCAAAGACCTTTCTTATTTAGTCATGTGCCTACTGTCAGGTCGCGTCGTTCTAAATTTTCCTTAAGGTATACCCTGCTTTAGATTAAAATGTTTGAATTTTAAAAATCACGATGCACAACTTGAATAGCACAGGCCCGACCGAGGGGCGTGGGGGTTGATAACGGGGGGGGGGGGGGGTCTCCCCAGGTCCAAATTTCTCATCAACCTGAATCCTAAATTTTCAGAATTACGAATAGGGGTCCGCCATTCCCGCCTTCGGGCCCGGGTTTTCCTCTCGACGGGCCTGGAAAAGCGACTTGTTAGTTTCAAGAGCCTATTTTAGGCCTATCATTTCAATGTTTTTAGAATAATTAATCCTTAACGGTTACCAATATTGAAAATTCTGCAATTTCGAACGGTGAAATTGACAGTGATTTTTTTGACAAAAGCCATATTTTTTAGTAAAAAAAATATATCCAATCACTATGAATTTCACTTG
>NC_046663.1:113531163-113557124 GCF_010883055.1 Belonocnema kinseyi
TAACATCTCTATAATTTAAATTTAAAATTGTAGTCTTGAATGAAAAATTGTACAATAGATTAATTTTTGAGGCCTTAAAACTCACGTTTTTTTTCTTCGAAAGCAAGGAGGTCAAAGTGGGTGTAAATAATAAATTTAACTTTTTTTTATAAGGGTTCTATTTTTTTTTTTACTGAAAGAAAAGTCTAGGTTTTTTCTCTAAATACCTTCAGGTTGACAAAAACCAAATTTTATTATTTAATCGTGAAAATAAGCATTCAGTACAGGTTCTGTGCGGATACTATCTTCTTCAACGATTTAAAAGTTAACTACCGAATGTTTCAAAATTTCATATTGAAAGATTGCGATGTCACTTACTTCAAACTTTTTCAAATTTTCCAATCGGAAGCATTTTTTCAATTTTTTGTTCGAATATGTGTCTGGTAAAATCTAGAGACAAATTTAAACAATTATCTTCTAGGCAAAATTATGTTTATATTGAGATCAAGGATATTAAAAGAAAAACGAAATGTTTATTCATACGGCCGGCCTAACCAGTTATAGTGGCATGAATAGTGAAATGTGTTTACACCACGAACAGGTAATAAGAAGGTACTTTTTAAAACTTTAATTCAGTAACAGTTACAGTCACAATGATGATTTGTCAGTTTGAATTTGAAATCCGGCTTTCAAGAGACATGTGATCTTTGTGTACTCCAAGGTTCTTCAATTCGTGGTCACTTTATGAGATGCAATTCAAATAAAGAGTACTTTAAAATTATATGCGATAAAGTACCTATAATATCAACAACTCCTTAATATTTTTGTACTTTAGTATTGAAAATGTCTACTTTCAAATTTGAACGATATTGGCGTTGAACTCTTACAAAAGCATATTGTCTTTACAGAGTATCTAGTGAAAAATTTAAAATGTGAGATATTCTAGATTTAGAGGAATTAAATATATATAATGATTTTCGAATATTGAGTATGGAATATTTTTAGAACAATTCCGGCTTAGAAAGAAAAATAGATGAAAAAAGTAAACAATTGTAATACTCAAAACAATCCCACCCCACCTATAATGACATACCTAGAATCGAGCATCACACAAGTACCATTGGACTTTGATATGTTAAACCGACTCACATAAAGCCTTTAACTTCAGCTATAATTAGAATTGACAAAAAAGTTCGTAAATTACAAGGCTGGGTCATCTTTACATTATTTACCTCTGAAAACTTGGACTTCGCGCATTTGTGACTGGTTCGATATCCTTTGTCGCGTATCGCAGTGGAGACTTGAAGCCGGATATGAATCGCCAAGAGGTCATATTAATAAAATGCAACGCGGAAAAAATGGATTATTCGAATTTTCGAGAGGAGCCCGACGCACTCAATATATTCCGCGCGACTGCTGATAGTGAAACTAGAAATAACAATAGGCTGCGTTCACTCATAATTTTACTTACATTCAAAGCTTGAACGAGTTGAATGAGACGAGTGATTAATAATGGTTACAATTAACGATAGTTCTACGGGCGGAATAGCAGAAATTACTCAATCAATAGAGATAAAAGACGATACAACTTTCGCTTTGTTTGATATTTTGAGGTCACGTGTATTGGACGTTCAAGTGTAATAATAGAGTTTGTATCATAAATAAACTTCCTATATCCTAGAGGGGTAAGAATTACTACAACCTATTTCTTTCAACAGTCCTTTTCTACAATTTTATTGCCATAAACAAGGTTAATTTAAAAATGTATATACATATGTAACATTTTAGTTGAAAGGATAGAATACTGAAGTAAAAATGATCATGAAATTGCAAAGATTGTTAAATAATGGACCCATAATTTAAAAGTAACTTTGCTAAAAAAAATAGGGGTATATTTAAAATTGCACAACGGATCATTGACCCTCTCTAGATATCCCTTCAACCCTTAAACTCTTGATCTTGATGCATGAATACGGCTGTTTTTCGTGGTTGCGGAGCAAACCTCAAGTTTCCCTTTTTAGCTTATAGCTATGTAATGGCCATTATAATTACATCTCTGACGTCAAAGAATATGAAGACAGAGATGAATAATGGCCATAACATATTGATGAGCCGATAATTAATATCCATTATGCTATATCTAGGACGTAATCTTTTTTGACCACACAAATAGAAATGGCCGTAGTATATCTAATTACCAATGACTTTATTGACTCCTGTATGTTTTCAGTAGAACTGCCATCTAATCAAAGTAGCTTATTAGACGAACCAAACTACAGAATAAGCAAGATTGCGATATCTTATTTCATCGATATCTCACATAGTTTTAGAGATATGGTACAACTCTCGCTTTCAGTCCCGTATCAGGTGTTGTCTTCAAATGGCCTTGGACTGATTTCGGGGGGATCGAAACGTACACAGTGAGGGTCGCCTGACTCGTTTCCAATCGGAACACACACACACCTATATATATATATATCCGAAAATACAGAACATATCAAACTATTTTAAAACATGGGAAAAATGTATATTTTCACGATTTCTTCGATTTTGATTTCAGCGTTTAAAAACATCCTCTCATTTTCACAGTTAGCATCGATTAGGTTCAATCCAAAAGTGATTGCACATCCAGTTTCCCTTTTGTATGTAACCTCCCCCCACTGGCTATTTTGAAACAAGAAAACAAAATCGCATTACGCGTTTTTGTGAAAAACAGATTTTTTTATTTTGAACGATTAAAAATCTCACTTTTACCGAAAACGACGCAAGATATGAATGATAGCTCATAATTTCTAATTGTTCCATTTCCTGAAATATATAAAATAATACACTTACCATGTGTGTATCTTTCGTAGATTCAAAAACTTTTCCAAAACAATAGAAAATATCGATCAAAATCGACTTAAATAGTATTTATTGTAACGTACTTCAACCCTTTTTTCCCAATATTTGCCTTTAGTTCAGTAATAAAATGAAGAGCATGTTTTATGACATTCTTAAAGTTTCTGAGCTTCACAGCCGAGAAAGGTTTTTTTTTGTCTCTAAAATTGAAGCAAGATCATTTTTTGAATTGACATCAAGTCCAAAAAAGGCTAGCAAGCTAAATTGTCTATTTTTTCCTATTGTAAATTCCTAATTTCCTATTGTAATCTCCTAATTGTAAATTGACTTTTATTATTGTGAATTCACGCAGTCTTCTTTCATAAAGATAAATTTTGGGATGTAAAACAAATGGGCTTAGGTCTTTTTATGAACAGATAATGGTGTCTGTTACCACAATTTCAAGTTCGGTTGGGAAAAACACAAATTTTCTAAAGATCACTTAAATTAAGAAGCTAGCTATGCAGACTCTTTGTCATTATAACATATATTTTCGCTGATAAGGGGGGGGGGGGCGATACTTTTTGATGACCCTGTATATATATATATATGAATGGTGACTTTGAAGCTGCCCTTGGCGTTGACCTTCAAGGTTATTTCAAGGTCAACTTTTATTTTTCAAATGGTAATGGGCAAACTGAAACAAGGTCTAGAAGGCTGATCGGCAAAAATATGCGTTTAAAAAAAAGGTTAAACATTGTATCCAGATCCGGTAAACTAAGGCGAGATCCATCGTAGGTCTCATCATTCCACAAAACAAATAATGTATGTAGATGCGGCCCGCTAAGGCGAACTTTTGTTTGTGGTCTGATTAGAACATCTCGCCTTAGCTGACCGGATCCACATACGAACTTTTGTTTGTGGTCTGATGAGCACATCCCTCCTTAGCTGGCCAGATCCACATTCGAACTTTTTTTTGTGATCTGATGAGAACATTTAGCCTTAGCTGGCCGGATCCACCTAATAACTTTTGTTTGTGGTCTGATGAGGACATATCGCCTTAGCAGGCCAGATCCACATACGAAATTTTGTTTGTGGTCTGATAAGAACATCTAGCCTTAGCTGGCCGGATCCACATACGAACTGTTGTTTGTGGTCTGATGAAGCCATCTCGCCTTAGCTGGCCGGATTAACATTCGAACTTTTGTTTGTGGTCTGATGAGAACATCTCGCCTTAGCTGGCCGGATCCGAATTGGAACTTTTGGTTGTGGTCTGATGAGAACAACTCGCCTTATCTGGCCGGATCCACATTCAAACTTTTATTTGTGGTCTGATGAGAACATCTCGCCTTAGCTGGCCGGATCCACATTCGAACTTTTGTTTGTGGTCTGATGAGGGCAACTCGCCTTAGCTGACCGGATCCACATTGGAACTTTTGTTTGTGGTCTGATGAGAACATCTCGCCTTAGCTGGCCAGATCCACATTCCAACTTTTGTTTGTGGTCTGATGAGGCCATCTCGCCTTAGCTGGCCGGATCCACATTCCAACTTTTGTTTGTGGTCTGATGAGGCCATCTCGCCTTAGCTGGCCGAATCCACATTCCAACTTTTGTTTGTGGTCTGATGAGGGCAACTCGCCTTAGCTGACCGGATCCACATTGGAACTTTTGTTTGTGGTCTGATGAGAACATCTCGCCTTAGCTGGCCGGATCCACATTGGAACTTTTGTTTGTGGTCTGATGAGAATAACTCGCCTTATCTGGCCGGATCCACATTCAAACTTTTGTTTATGGTCTGATGAGAACATCTCGCCTTAGCTGACCGGATCCACATTGGAACTTTTGTTTGTGGTCTAATGAGGCCATCTCGCCTTAGCTGGCCAGATCCACATTCGAAATTTTTTTGTGGTCTGATGAGAACATCTCGCCTTAGCTGGGCGGATCCACATTGGACCTTTTTTGTGGATTGGCGAGACCCTCGATGGATCTGCGTTATTCGACCCCGAAGGTCATTCTTTCGATTGGCGGTGCCAAAAATAGGAGTTTCAATTTGACAAATAAAAGTTGACCTTGAAATAAGCTTGCAGGTCAACGCAAAGAGCTGCTTGAAGGTCACCATTCAGATCCTCGTCCAAAACCCTGAAACTGCTGCCTGAAACGTTTCTCTCGGAAGCGCATATTTTCGCTGATAGGTGGGGGGGGGTCTGATATTTTTTTATGACCCTGTATATATCTATATATAATATAATGTCGCAACCGTTCTCGCCTTGCTCCCCTAAGAAACTGCGAGAGTTTGGTGTATTTCACCTTTTTTTTTAATGTACATAATTTTTTAAGGCTGACTTCGATTAGGGGCATTTTACGAGAAAAACGAGGGGAACGCCTGGAGGGAGATGCCGCCGATGTTACTTTCCCCCAGAGAAGGGGTATGCAAACAGTGAGAAACCCTACAAAGGCGATAGGGTGTGGCTGGGGGGTTGGTGTCGCCTATGGTCCTAAGTCACTCTCCTTTATATAAGGGGTATAAAAAAGAAAGGGCTGGTTGGAATTGGGTGTCGCCAATCTCTTACCTTCCTCAAAGAAGGTCTATAAAAGATGGTGGACCCCGGAAAATGGCGAAGGGTGAGGCTGAAGGGGGAGTGGTGTCGCCAAAGTCACTGTACCTCAGATAAGGGACGTCAAAACGGAAGGGGCTCCTGGAAACAGCAAAAGGTTTGGCGGGGGTGAGTTCCGCGGAAGTCATGCTCCCCCAGAGAAGTGGGGCTTGAGAAGAGGAAGTGACGTGTAGCCGAAGTTGGAAATCATCAAAATCTCTTCCCCAGATAAGGGGTACTAAAAACGGAGGAGCCCCTGGAAAAGGGGCGAAGAATGTAGCTGGGGGTAAGTGTCGTTGAAGTAATTCTCCTCAGAGAAGGCATATAAAACACTAGGAGATGGGGGCTCATCAAAATAATTTTGGCATAAAAAAATCGAGATCTCTAAAACTATTCGAGAATAACTATTACGTAAATTAAAAAAAAGGAGTCAACAAATATTTTAACATAAAAAATCGATATCTTGAAATCTACTCGAGATATCGATTTAAAAGTCTGACATTCGTATTTCTCGAAAGAAAAGATATATGAACCTACATTAGAAAATTGTGTAAATTAAAAAAAAACTCAATAATTTTAACGAAAATGTGTATCAATATGAAGAAACAAAAGACTGTTAATTCTTGAATCATTTTGTTACAGATCAAAGTGATACCTTCAGATTTATTGTGTTTATAACAAAGAGCGCTAACAAATCTTTTCAGTTTAGTAAGGTTCATATAAGACGGCAAAGGATTTTTTTCAGGAAAAAAATAATGGAAACTTTTAGAACTACTACTGAGTAAAAAGATATCTTTAAAAAATGAATTACGAGATCAATTAATCAGAAAAGAGAGATAATTTCGAATGGTGTGATCATGATTCTAATGTAAAGAGATAAAAACGTAATCGCTTAATGCGACGCGAGATACGTACGTGCTACGCACGTGCAGATATGCTTAAGGCTTGCAACTCGAAATCCACCCGTCATTTTGAATTCCTAAAGTTCTTAAAATTATAGTACTTTTAAGATTAAATGTTTCAGAATTTATTAATATATCCAAATTATTTGTAACTTAATAATAATGTAGTTAGGAGTTTAATTCCCAGCATAATTATAATTCCTTTTTATTTCACAAATTGCAAATACAAATCAATTCTTAATAACAACATAAATTGTTTTTACATTATCAAAGTTTGACACCTTTAAAAATGACAATAATTAATTTTTTGCACTGAATTGCAAAAGATTAACTTGCTAGAAATAATTAAAAATAATTACGCCATTACAACTTTTCATTACTTTCTAGAACAAAACAATTCACAAAAAATATTTTTCTACGCCAGAGATCACTCTCTTTTTCAAGTGCTTTTGTATCATATAAGATTATTTAAATTTAAATGTTATATATCAGTATGTTGTAAAAAGTTCACTTATTTAAGCACTGTAATGATAAGCTGAATATCTGACGACAAGGTCGACTCTTCTAACCTGAATAAAAATTATGAAAATATTTAGTTTTATCGTTTTTCTTCGGCTATTTAAATGCTCATATACAACTGTTCAAAATTCTTTTGAAACATTAAAAGTTGAAAATGAAACATTAAAAATTATACTAATTCGAAACCTTTTCCAAAATAATAAAGAACATTTCAAATTTTTATTTTGTGGTCTTCAACATCAAAATAATTAAAATGGAACATTTAAGACAATCTACATTCGATAGATTAGAAAGGAAGCACTGCAAAATTTTCAATTATTAAGACTTTCAAATTGAAATTATTTGTACAAAATTGAAGGATTCAAATTGTCTCATTTTTGAATGTTAAATCTAACATTATTCAATTATGAACGTTTTCAATTTAATTACTGACCTATTAAATCTTTCAAATGAAAAGTGTAGAATTGTAAACAAATCAAATTTTGAAACATACAGCTTTTCATTCTTCAATCAAAAATTGTAGAATTTTGACGGATTTTATTTTGGAATTTTTTAATTCTTCAACTTACACATGTATCAAACAGAAATGATTCAATTTTTAGTGAACGAAGAGTCGCATTCAATCTCACGTTATTTTGTGTATTATAAACTGATATTTTTTAACTTCAAAAATTGTACTTTATCCATCGATATTTTTTTTCTAATAGAACTAAAGATTTTTAAAAAAATCCCGGTTTGAAAAGAAATGCTGTGTTACTTCAGTGCCATTCTCCGGTATCTCGTGGTCTGAAAGAACTCCAAGCCAATGTTTCGTATTCCCATTTCAATAAAAACTCTTTAAAAACATAATTCAGGAGATTTTAATTTCATTGAGCAAAACGTTTCTGTAAAGACATACTTGTGCAACGTCTAGTCAGTTTTCAAAACTGGATTTTCGTTGGTACACAACAGACATTCCATGACAGTCAAAAGTTGACAGTAAAATTTATGAGCATTCAATACCAAAATTTCGACTCGATGTTTGGCAAATTTTATATGTAATTATAAAATCTTGTAAAAAGAAGGAGTAAAATCTCAATCACAGTATAAAGGTTAAGGTTTGATTACATATTACATCCTTGTCATCTTGAACAATCAGCATAATTTTTTAAAAATAGAAAGCAGTGAAAATTCCCTTTACACATCAAGATTGAAAATTTTCTACTCGGATGAAATTAAAGAGTCACAACCATTGGTATATCTAGAAAAATAAAATGTCTCGTCATTCCGAAATTCGGGACGACTAGTTAAATATCTTTCATAATCTTGTCTCTACAGTCGTCCCGAATTTTCGGGACACTAGTCCATCCCCTCTTTCAATTCTCCGACTACTTTCTGGATGACTAGACGCAAACTTAGAAAAAAGTAAAATTTTTATGGATTTAATTTAGGAACGAGCAATTTTGTACTAAGTCTTTACGCAAGTTCAGTGCAATTGTAATGCTTTAGAATATTTACTACAGTCAAGAGAAACATAATGCGAATAAAAAACCCTTCCAGTCTTTAAAGTTCACAAATAGATTCTAAATTGAATTCAAAAAAATACCGGGTACCAAACAAATTTGTGTGTATATATATATATATACACTCACAAAAATGCTGGTTTCCAAGATTGAAATTCACTTTCAAAAATCTACTTTACTTTCTCAAAAACAAAGCATATTAGAAAACATTGCTTTACCTTAATTAAATTATATAAACTACCACAAATCTCACAAACAGATAACTGCCACGCACCCTTTTTGGAATGACATCTCTTACAATTTCAGACAACCTATATACATGATTGAATAGATTTACAGAAAAGATGTATACATAGAAATACAAATGTAATTGGCCAACATTAGCTGATTAATAATTAACCAAAATTAATCAATGCTAGACCAAATTCATTTTCATCAAAACTAATTATCTCAACTTGAGATTGTAAAAAGGTTCAGCCTCAGAAGAATCGAAGTAAATTCCAAAGATTTGCTATTGTAAATCAGGGATTCTTTCCTATAATTATTTCAGCTTTACGCAAATATATATTAATTTAAAAATTACTTTAATCTTTCTGAGATGATATTTATTTTCCGTACTTAAAAGCTAACAATTACGTAAGTGGACCTAAAATATCGAGATTTGTACTCGAGTCCTGAATGCCAGTCTTAGCTATCATGTACTCAGAAACTGAGATGTATAAGCCTACGAGTAACCCAACGTAACTCGCTGCGTACACATTCCGCTGCAAAATAATGCAGGTAGCCACGACGAGGCCGAAGTACGTTATATATCGAGAAAGGTTCTCTGCTTTTTTTCTCCCATGTATATCCGAATCTGTAAATATATTAATATTTAGATTTCAGTTTTTATTTTATTTTTAAGCATTCCAGGCCTCGGATGAGCCACTAGAAGCTCTTAAGAAGGTCGATTTAATCGCTTAAATTACGAAGAAAGTCGCAAGAAACTTTTAATGAAAACAAAAAATATAACAAGAAAATTAAATAGTAACGTGCGATTGCCAAAAAGTTGAGCATTTGTCATGGATTCATGGATACTAATTTTACACTGTGCTAAAGGTTGCGTGACAGCAATTGCAACTAAGATAAAACAAAGCAAGTTTTTAAATCTTTTTAAAATACAGAACAGATCAAACTATTTTAAAACATGGGAAAAATGTATATTTTCACGATTTCTTCGATTTTGACTTCAGCGTTTAAAAACATCCTCTCATTTTCACAGTTAGCATCGATTAGGTTCAATCCAAAAGTGATTGCACATCCAGTTTCCCTTTTGTATGTAACCTCCCCCCACTGGCTATTTTGAAACAAGAAAACAAAATCGTATTACGCGTTTTTGTGAAAAACAGATTTTTTTATTTTGAACGATTAAAAATCTCACTTTTCCCGAAAACGACGCAAGATATGAATGATAGAGCATAATTTCAAATTGTTCCATTTCCTGAAATATATAAAATAATACACTTACCATGTGTGTATCTTTCGTAGATTCAAAAACTTTTCCAAAGCAATAGAAAATATCGATCAAAATCGACTTAAATAGTATTTATTGTAACGTACTTCAACTCTTTTTTCAATATTTGCCTTTAGTTCAGTAATAAAATGAAGAGCATTTTTATGACATTCTTAAGGTTTCTGAGCTTCACAGCCGAGAAAAGTTTTTTTTGTCTCTAAAATTGAAGCAAGATCATTTTTTGAATTGACATCAAGTCCAAAAAAGGCTAGCAAGCTAAATTTTCTATTTTTTCCAATTGTAAATTCCTAATTTCCTAATTGTAAATTGCTTTTTATTATCGTGAATTCACGCAGTCTTCTTTCATAAAGATGAATTTTGTGATATAAAACAAATGGGCTTAGGTCTTTTTAATGAACAGATAATGGAGTCTGTTACCACAATTTCAAGTTCGGTTGGGAAAAACACAAATTTTCTAAAGATCACTTAAATTAAGAAGCTAGCTATGCGGACTCTTTGTCATTATAACAGTTTTCATGTTCAATAAAAAATATTTAAAAGGTGACATTGTACCTAATCACGCTCTAGTTTGATTCATCATTGTAAAAAATACACTTACTTAATCTTTCAAGTGATTAAACGACATACTTATTTTCTTCTTTGAAATGTTTTAATTCTCTTTCAATTACACATTACTACTCAACTAAAAAGAACTATTCTTTAAAACAAGATGTTGAAGTTTGTTGAAATAAATACTAATCCAGTTAATTTTTTCTACTCAAAAAATAAAACTTTAAAGCACACAAAATAACAATCATGTAAGAATATTAAAACCGTCAAAATCTTAAAATCGATATTGTAGGCATACAGATTAATAAATAATAACCTATTAAGACTTACAATATGAAATTCTACAAGCTTAAATGATTGAAGTTTGAAATTGCCTCATTTATAAATTTTCAATTTTGAATTATTTAAAATTAATTCAGCTATTGAGGTGTCCAGCTGAGAATTGGACAATTTTGCATGTTTAAATTTTAAAAAGGTAGGTTTAAGCGATGCAATTTTAAATTAGTGAAAGTAGGCGAACGTGTGTCTACAAACAAGAGTGCCATAGCCTATTTTATTTAAAAAAACTAAGGGGAGTGTCGTGGGATAAGAGGGTAGGGCAGACAACAGGTGGAGTTTCTTGGAATTGACGTGGCCCCAAGGGCTAGGTTAAGTCCCGTGGCATGAATCTCGAGGGATAGTCGAGGGGAATCTGGAGGGATAGTTGAGGTTCTCTGGGATATCAGAGAGTCCTGCGCGATAAGTTGCACCCTGTGGAGTAAGGACGTTGTGAAGGATATTTGGGTCCCGAGTTGGAACCTGAGGGTTTGGGGAATCTCATGAGTTGGCTAGAGTTGCGTAAAATAAGGGGGGTCCTGTAAGAGAAAATGGATGCCTTGGGATAGCTGGGGTCCCGAAAGATTGGTAGAATCCCATGGGAAAAGTTGGCTCTTTTGGGATAAAAGAAGGTCGCTAAGGATAGGTCACGTGGCCTAGTAGAAGTCCCATGGTATAGCTGAGATTCAGAGGGATATTCTTAAAAATATTTTTTTTATCAATTTCAGACTTTTAAATTAAAAGAAAA
This sequence comes from Belonocnema kinseyi, assembly GCF_010883055.1. Taxonomy (NCBI): domain Eukaryota; kingdom Metazoa; phylum Arthropoda; class Insecta; order Hymenoptera; family Cynipidae; genus Belonocnema; species Belonocnema kinseyi. The sequence continues at coordinate 113,542,605 of NC_046663.1, forward strand.
ATGATTCAATCAGACGGATACTTTTAAATTGATCATTTTAATTTTGAAAATTTTACAGTTTGAATATTGTTAAGTAATGATTGTACGGTCCTTTATTAAATTTGTCATGCTTATGAAATTTCGTTATTTTCCATTTCAAATGGTTCAAATAAAATGTGGAAATATCAGCATTTAAAACTTGTATGTTCAAAGCTTTTAATTAAACTTATGTCCTTACTGGAAGCTCGTTTAACACCCTCTAAATGTTAGATTGCCTATATTTAAAGTCTTAGGAGATAATGAAAAACAGATTACTGAATTAAGTTTTAAAACAAAAAGGAAGACATACTTATACAAAAGTTATCCTTCAAATGATGGCCGTCTGCACATTTCATACACATATCTGGTCCATCGCCATTGCATCCATTACAAGACTTGTCACATTCTGTAAAGAAATCATTCTTAATGTATATTTTAAAAACAGTTATTTATGATACAAGGACCTTAAATGAATAATATGAATCATAAGTTCGACTTTAGCATACGGTGATCCGGAACAGAAAAAAAGTTTGCCTAAAATGACGACAAAAACCAATGACGGGATCTGATTTGTCACTAAAAATTGAACTAAAACACCGTCGGAAGAAAATCCAAACTGCTCATTTTAAAGAGAAATCTTGAAAAATATAACCTATTTAGCATACAGACAAATATCTTCAGCTTCCCGGGACAACGAAATAACTACATTTTTTCAAACTTATAATTCTAATGATATTTTTTATCTGAATTTTACTTGTGATATAAAATTAACCGGGATCGCTAAAACTTAATCTTAGTTAAAGAAAAGTATCGTAAAAAATTACACAAGTCCACTTTCCAGGCCCTGTTGAGAAATGAACTTTACATCTTACTATATGGGTACATTACGAATGTGTGGCATCATTGGCTTTAGTATTTTTATTTGTACTGAAACACTTTCATGTGAAGCTAGGGTTTTTTATCAAATTATTCATTACTTACATGAATAACATACAAAGAAAATTATATTTAGTTTTATGATAAGCTATTTAAATTAATAAAAAACTCAAACTAATGATCTTTTTATTATGCGTGCATCATCGCGGTACTTTTAGTTAGCAATATTACAGTGATGAAAATTGAAAACGTGTACCTGACTGATAAACGTTATGTGATGAATAAATGAGGAAATTCTTTTCAAAATAAATAAAAATTAAATAATATATATTAGGTTAATTATAAACTTTTTTAATTACGGAAGAGAATTTTTCCGAAAATAACGACTAAAACTAATGATTGAATCTTATTATAATTAATAAAAGAACTTAAATATCATCGAAAAGGCTCATTTTCATCGAAAATATATGTAAGTCTAAAATTTTATAAAATGTTTTAACGAACATGCAATGTTTTACATTAATATTCACGTTTTTAATATTTATCATTGACATCGCTCACTGAGCGTATCACGATGATGCACGCATAACAAAAAATCATTAGCTTATCATAAAACTAAATATAATTTTATTTGTATTTTATATATGTAAGCAATGAATAATTTAATAAAAAATCCTGGCTTCGCATAAAAGTGTTTCAGTACAAATAGAAATATTAAAACCAATGATGCCACACATATTCGTAATGTACCCATATAGTAAGGTGTAAAGTTCATTTTTCAAGAGGACCTAAAAACTGAACTTGTGTCATTTTTCATGATACTTTTTTCAACTTAGATTAAGCTTAGCGATTCTGGTTAATTTTATATCGAAAGTAACATTCAGATGAAAAAAAAAATCATAAAAATTATATTTTTGAAAAAAAATGTAGTTATATCGTTGTCCCGGGAAGCTGAAGACACGTGTCTGCATTTATATGCTTATAAATTCATTGACTTAATATAATTTTTTATTCGTATACGTTGATTTGTCTATCTAATATCATATTGCACACTAAAAATATCGTAACAATGTATGGGGTTTTTCACTTCATTTTAGGCAAATATTTTTTCCGCTTCGGATCACCGTGAGCAAGAGTAGCAAGAGCCATTCCACGTATATGCTTATAAAAAAAAGTTTTTTTTGTACATGCAATATTATATTTTTTGCAGTTCTATTATGAATAAAAGTAGCATTTTGTCCTTCTCTTAGATGATGTGTGCACCCTAAGTAAATCTTTTAAAGGTCTAGGCTTATGAATAATGTTTTAGGGACCGTTTGGAAACGCAAAAATCGCAATGATAATGAAGATGTGAACAAATTATATTAATCTATTTAATAAAAATAAACTAATTGAATTTTTTAGGCTTCGACTAAGAGGGCTGCATCGCACTTCATTTCGAAATTGAGATAATGGCCTCATAATATTGTTTGATATTCTTTTATTTCTAACATTAATCATAATCTCTTATTCGATTTCTAAATAAGAAAATAACGAATAACATGAACTTTAGGTTTATATTCCAACCACAGAAAAATATTCCTACCCTTTATTTATAAACGTGTATTACGCTATTGGAGCTTTTTCATCTTTTTTCCTTCAAATCACTCTGGAGATTCTTGACTTTCCTCGTAGATTAAGAATCCGCCGAGAAAGTAACTATAGAATTGTAGTTTTTTTTATTGATAAACGGGGACAAAAGGTAAAGAAAATAGCTTTTTGGGCGGCAAATGCAATAAAACGAAAGCTTGAACCTTTTTGATATTTTAGAGCTATCGTACGAAAAACTGAAGAAGTCAGCATGGATCCTTTGGAAACCGACTTTTAGTCCCCCACCATGGTCAGTGCTTTCTACTTGAAACCAAATGCATGGACTATAGCGCGCGACTAAATAGGATAGGTACACGCTTCCAAAAAGTGCCAAAAAGAGGTTGTTTTTAAAATGTATTGAATATTTTTCTCAAAGGATTCTGCAGGGGAAATTCTATAAGAATCACTCAGGCTGATATGAGGGAAAAATCATGTTATGTAAAATAAGACTATTGACAGTGTTACTTAAATCCGGCAACGTTGTAAGAGTTTAAATCAATTTTTTTCAAGTAACAATGAAGGTAAAACCAACTTCATACTATCCTTACAGAACGCAAAGGTTCCATTCTAAAATTCAATCATTTATTATAAAGCACCAATAGTTTTTAGAGGCTTTATATTACGTCAATAACCCAGTAATTATTTTCGTAAACATATTTAAAAAAAGTTGATTCTCAATAAAGTATATCTCTTAATCTCTTTATGAACGAGCAATAAATTTTTCAATAGCCTCTCCTGTAATGTTGTACAAATAAAGCACGATGGAACCCTCTTAGCATCGTCCTTATTTTACCTAAACATTTATAACTGCCTTCTTCGTTAACGCAGAATTGATTATTCTTGCATCGCTTATTGCTCAGAAGACATTCATCTATATCAAAACAGCCTTTGCCATCCACCAATTGCCATCCTTTTGAACAATTAATGCAATTCCTAGGGCCAGGACCAGTGCATGAATTACCACAAGCGGAGTGGCAGATGGAGCATAGCAACTTGTTGTCATCTTTATATGATTGGTAATATCCCGTATCACACTCGGAACATTCTATACCAGTATATCCCTTATCACAGGAACATAGGCCACTTCCTTTTCTAGTACCTGAACCCTTACATTTTCCATTATTATTACAAACTTTGTCCGGAAAACCTGGACATTTTTCGCAGTCTTGACCAAAGTGGTCTTTAGGACAACAATTTTTTACTTCCTCAATACAAACGTAGGTGTATAGATCTGGGTGACTGGCTTGTTTCTTGAACCACCAGGTTTCGAAAACGCTTTCAAGCTCCTCAGCTAGAGATTGACATTGTCTTTTACCACGTTCTACATCCTTGCAGATTTGTTCTTGAATTTCTATTAAACGCACTTCACTGCGAGCGTAAGAACCTAATTTATCTTCTTCCCAAGCACTGTCGCCTCCTTCGAACTTTCCACGACTCGTGGTTTCCATCCCCTGAAAGAAATAGAGTATAAAATATTTAAAGCAGTGAGTTACGCCACAGAATCATATAACAGGGTCGCAACTAAAATAAAATTTTCCCCAGTTATTTCAATTCAAAATATCCACTTATTAGATAAATGACGCATTCACTTAGACCTAAAACCTAAGATAATGAGGCTACAATATTATTGTATCTTTGCATGCTCCGATTAGAATAAAAGAAAACCTTTTACACCAAAATTATTAAAATTAGCCAATTCTTTACTCCAAATGCAGATTTGATTCAAAATAGGAATAAGCCCTGATTTTTTTCTGATAAAATAAATTTGATAAAAGAAACTTATTATTTATTTTTAATTAATTAATTAGTATTAACTACTATAGTAAATTTTTTTATTGAGAAGTATTAACTTTCAATCCAAAATAGTTGGATTTTCTTAGTGGATTCTATTAGTTCAGTTCTCATTTAAGTCAAAAACGAGAAAACGGGAAAATTCCTTGAAAACAGGATAAAAAAGAGGAATTCTTTAAAAATAAGAGAAAAGAGTGTAAAATTTATGATTTCAAAATCCGCAGTGAAAATTCTGCGTAAGGAAGCAACAGATGTTTCAGGATATACATTGTGAAGTTCCGCAAGAAAAGGGCCCATTTTTGTCGTTCGCACTTTAGGAGATATTCGCGTTTTTAACATCCAGGATCTAAAATATAGATTTTGGATTTTTGATAGAAAATCATACTTTGATCTGTGATCTATATTGTAACATTATACTTTTATGTCCCCGAAATGACCATAAGTGGGTTTTGCTATTTGAAGACAAAATATAGAACGCGAGAACTTACAAGTCACCATACAATTCAAATCAGTTTTTCTCGAAAAGCGGTTCTTCATTTTACTTTCGAAGCATTTAGAGTATCACTAAATTAAAACTTTATTATGCCAATTATTAGTAGTTACTTATATAAATTTAGGTTACCTATGTAATTACTATGTTAAATATCTAAAAAGAAAATTTTCGTTCTCAAATATGAAAAGAACTTTGGTATTTGAATGATCCATCAGCACAAACTTTAAATTCTCAAATATATAGTATAAAAGGAACATTAATCTTTGAAGGGAAAATTATCTTTAAAATAATGAACATAAAATAATCTTCGATCTTTTAATCTGGATGATTAGGAACACTGGGCACAATCGCAAACATACTTTTCTGAAGAACGAGACGATATTTCTTGCAAAAGAATAAAATAATTTGAACGATTTCCGGATATTTCCAGGTGTTCAAAATTCCAGACAATTCTTAAGTTTCTCGTTCAGTGGCCATCCTGGAACTACCTTGGTTTTATTGCTCTTTTAATAATAATGAAGACAAAATTTTAACACCTGGAAAACTACATTTATTATTTTTCGACTTGAAAAATATTTAAATGCAAGGTTCAAAATGTTACATAAAATTCTCCAGAATGAGCCATTTCTTAACTTTCAATTAAATTAAAATCTTATTTAAAAAATTATTCAGTGAACATTTGATAAATGTGTATAAGGAAATTGTTTAATTTATAACACTAAAATATTCACAGGCTACCAATTGTGAACTGTAAGTCCTTAGTCTGCGTTTTAAAAAATTTTTAATTTGAACATTTGAGATTAAAAACTTTTAATTTCGTACTATTTAATTAGTAAAAAAGATTTTTGAAAATATGTCTGAGTGAAAATTATAATCGCAAGTCTCGTGATAATATTTTTTAAACATCTGCTTCGTCTTCTTTTCATATTAAAATGTAAAATAACAATCAGTAAATATTTTAACAAATAAGAAAAGCAACTAAAATAGATTTTTTTTAACCATCAGCCACATTGAATAGGATGAAATTGAAAAAAAATAATGTCGCGAATTATTGAGAATATAGGATGAAATACAGAAAGCTGGAAGTGGTTAAAAGTTGAAACTATTTGAAATGAGGGTTGACATCACGTCCAAGCGTGGCAGCTTTTGATTGGAAAGTGTTATCTTGGTAACAGTTCGCACAGAAATTAAAACATTATAAACAAAATAGCTTACCTTCTTGAAACTCTCGATAAGCACTTTGCAAGCAGCACATGGTGGGAGCTGAATGGAATGCAAATCGTCCTTGTTTAACTTAGCTTTAGAATTTTTGCTGCCGATCACCTGGCAAATGCTGATCACCGAGAGAAGCGCGAACGTTCGGTAAAAGACAGGAATAAGAGTCTTTAGCATATTCTTGTAAATATAATTCGAAATCCAAAACACGAAACCCGAATTTTGATTTGAGAATTTTTACTTTGTGGAGATAAAAGTAGTAATTGAATTAAAATATTTAAATAAATAACCTATATCTGCCAAAATCACATAGTCGAGCATAGAAGCACCGATTGCAGCAGACGACAGCAGGCTCTCTGATATTTAAATTAGATATTTCAGGCATTTCAGGTAGGGTGGGGTGAATCCAAGATGTCTGCAAGCCTAGAGGTCTGAGGGACCAAACAGAAACAATACGCGTGTCGCATCAGGATTCTCATTGGCTATATATGGCGCGCTTTTTTAAAATGATTAAATGCATATGTATCATGGTGCTTACATACCTTTCCGGCTGTGAGCAATTTTGGTTTTTATCTCATAAGAGTGAGAAGGATGACGAGCACTGTTTGTCAAATTTTTTCGCTCTTCATCTTTCTCACTCTTTTGGGACAAAAACTAAACTTGCCCACAGCAGGAATAATATGTTTGTAATTGTAATTTGAATAAACTGATGAATTAATTTGACACAACGAGTTCGTATCTAGGCTCTCATCCAATCAAATTAGTCATAAACCAATAAAGCAGCTAGAAATGAATCCTATGAAAAATATTAATTCCACGATTAATTCAAAACAGGCCTCCGTAAAAGGTACCTCTTTTTCACAAAATATAAGGTGTCCCACATGTAAAATTCTTTCTCCTTCTACGAAGTTTCTACATGCCGATGTAGATTATTGTGAAATCACAAATTGGAGCTATTGTTATTTTAATGTTCAAGGTTTAAGACTAAGTTTCAATGTTTTTACATCAGTCTCATCAGACGTCTACTTACTGTCGCCGGCCATTTTGCTTTTGCCGCTAGTGGTAACCTCAAGACCCTTGTCAAGTTAGCACCCCAATTTTCACTAATTTGGAAGTATCGAATTTTTTCTTTTTGTAATCGTTTTTTGGACGTTTTTTGGTGTTTGTTAGTCAATTTTTGACGTTTGTTGGTTAAAATTGCAAAAGTTATTAATATTTTAAGTTTTGGGTGCAAACTTTACACTAGCACAAAAGAAAATGTTTGCTAGCGCTCTAATTTTTTATATTTTCCAAACATTCTTCGTGAAATCGTTTCTTGGTCGTTTGTTGGTTTTTATTGGTCAATTTTTTATGTTTTTTGTTCAAAATTGAAAAAGATATTGGATTTTGAAAAATTGCTTGTACCCGGTGTAGAATTGTCACCGCGCAAATGCTTCCGCACAGCTGCCTCCTCGACAGGTCAGCGTACTTGCCATTGGCGCGAAATTTTAAACAACAAAGAATGGAAGGAATACGACAAAGAGTTTTTAGCTTCGCATTATCAGGTTCGCTATATAATATTTAGTATGAATATTATAAAATATATAAAAGTATATGTAGTTTTATACAAAATACATATAAGTGCCAATTCTGCACGAAATTTACACCTTCGAACACATTTATTTTTATTTTGCCAAGAACTATTCTTATTTTTCAAGCATGAAAATATAATAATTTAAAAGTAATTTTTAATTATTAACAGAAAGTTTATTTAAAAAAAAATGTTTATTATGTAGGATTATTTTCAACAGAATTAAAATCAAGGTTGCCTTTTTATATATATTGTCTTTTTATATATCGTAAATATTATAACTTAAATCGAGAACTGTGCTTTAAACTTCTGAGGAATTTCAGCAATAAATTGTAACTGAATTTTTTTCGATTTGTTTTTTAAGAAGGTTCTCAAAGCACCTACGGCTCGCGCTTCGTGCCCGATCATTTTTGTCCAGTTAAATAACTTCATTAAGATAAGAAATATATATATTTTTGCTGTGTACCAGAAAATGTTACAAAAATTTCCAAAACTCACAAAAAATTTTATTTAAATTTGAAAAAGATCTAACTTTTTTTATTTTTGTCTAATTAAAAAATTTTACTAAGATAGTTTCTAAATATATTTAATATCTAGGGACGAATTTAAATGAAACTTCATAATCCACCAAAAAAAAAATTTTTTTAAATATTTTTCTGAACATTTTCAAAAGTTTTAAAAGTATATAACTTTTCTATTTTTTATCGAAATTAAAAAGTTTATACGGATAATTTGCAATTGACTGCCTATCTATAAGAAACATTGATGTTTATCAAATTTGAAAAAAAATTTCAAATTTTGAGAATGTTCTACATTTTTTAATTTTGGTTGGAAACATCTGCCTTAATTTTGCGAGTGCCCAAGCGTAGCGTTCCGTTAGAAACCAGAGATCGAAAATCTTGACGAATACATTACACTCTCTTGAATAAGAATGTAAAAAAAAAATAAATGTTGTGTTAGAACTATTTGCTCGAAATCTCATTCTTGAAGGAACTGCGTGCAAAGTTGGGTTTCTCGTGCCAAAATTTTATATATATTATACAAAAGTATATATACTTATATATAGTTTATGAAATTCAGTAAAGGAATCTTTTTCATTCCTGCATTAACATATTTTGTTATTTTTAAAATTAATTGTTTCTCAAAATTAGTTAATCTCAATTTTACACAATCTTCAGTAATCTTCAACACTACCATTTATATGTATATATTTCCAAACTATAATTTCACTTAAATTTACTAAATTTTATATAATGAACCTGATAATGCGAAATCAAAAACTTTTTGTCGTGTTCCTGCCATTCTTTGTTGCTTAAAATTTCGCGCCAATGGCAAGTACGCTGACCTGTCGAGGAGGCAGCTGTGCGGAAGCATTTGCGCGGTGACAATTCTACACCGGAGGCAAGCAATTTTTCAAAATCCAATATCTTTTTAAATTTTAAACAAAAAAAATTAAAAGTGAACCAACAAGCACCAACAAATGATTTCGTAAAGAATTTTTGGAATATATAAAAAATTAGAGCGCTAGCAAACATTTCTTTTGTGCTAGTGTGACGTTTGCTCCCAACACTTTCAATATTAATAACTTTTGCAATTTGAACCAATAAACGTCGAAAGTTGACTAACAAACACCAACAAACGATTACAAACAGAAAAAATTCGATGTTTCCAAATTAGTGAAAATTGGGGTGCTAACTTCACAAGGGTGCCCTCAAGATTTCAGATCCCAATATTGTAAAAAATGTAGGCATTTTCACTTCATCGTCAGGTAACTTCTATTCGATGAGTGCAGAGGGAAAACCAATAGACCTTTTTATTCTAGACGTCTGCAGTGCGCACGTGCCGGAATCTTACGTCATTTCCGTGTTTAGAGAACAGTTTTGTGTCGAAATATATGAAAAATATTGTTAATAAAAACAACAAAAAATAAATTTGTAAAAAACAGAGATTTTAGAGACAGAACATTTTTAAGTCTATTTAAAAAAAACGGCGAAAAAAGTGCAAAGAGTGCGGTGGCCAAGGCCATTATTTACATCTATTGACATCTGTCATCTTCTGAAAAATGTTTAAAAATTCGGCGAAACTCGCGGAAGATGATGCTCCAAGTGCAAAATTAGTGCACAAATCGGTATCAGATGATAGTGTTAAGCAGCTTAAACGATGGCTGAAATATAGGAAAGGATCTTTAAAAGGAAAAAAAGTGATTTAGTAGAAAGGTTAGTTGAGGTTGTGTTTTGCAGATATGAATATTCTCTTTCTTTGCTAACATTTACTCCAATTTTAAATGAAGCATTGTTATCGGTGTTTCGAACTTCCTAAATGTTTTGATAAAAGTAAAATCTATTGAATACTTTCACTTGAAAATTCAAAACTATTATATTTATGTATTTATAACCAGTTTGAATGAATATTAAATATTTACTCGAAAAAATTTTTGAACTGCAAATCTTGAATAAAAGAAAATATTTTTACCTGCCATACAAAACATCAACCAAGGATATTAGGTTCTAAATACGGCATGAGATTAGTTGCACCACATACCGGTAGGTAGCGCGGCAGGCAAGTTTCTGGTCTTGCATATATATACACAGAGATGAGTTCTAATGTATATATAAAATTTATATAAAAACATATATATTGCTCTTAGTTCGACCACATACTTGTAGAGGCGCAATATGTACCAATTGGTTCCTCCACATGCTTGTAGAGGCGCGACAGGCTACCATATATTCTGTCGCGCCAAATTATAGTGCATTTGAAATCCAAAATGGTAATAATCTAATTTTACTTTATAAGTGAATAAAAAAATAATTTTAATTGAGTAGAAAAAGTCTTGAAGGAATGCGAAAACTCTAAAGACTTTTTGAAATCAAAATTAGGCCCAAAATGTAGCAAAGAGGTTAGTATAAAATAGTAATAACAAATTTGAAATGAAAAGTTTATTTTTCATTCAAGTTATAATTTTTTTGGAAATAGTAGAAAAGTGAATTTAAAGATACAGTTAAGTTTTATTTAAATTTAAATAAACTAAAAAACCTGTCTGGTTAAATCAACCAGAATTGTCGTTGCATATGTCCTTACTATTTTTTTATGGTTAAAGAAATAAAAATTCTGAAAAGCAATTTCCTTATAAAAACTTATAAAAAAAATTTTTTCCTAAATTTCCTTATAGACGTAGATAAATGTCTACTAAAATGTTGCATTTTTTAAATATTTGTGAATTTAGTGGTATATGATTTTTTTAATAACTGTAAAGTGTGAGAAGCATTTTCGAAAGTCAAAGGAAATTACGGCTTGCTTTTACAGTTTAGCTAAGGCCATGTTGTAAATATGAACCATTTTTTCAAATTGAAATAAGAAGTAACTCAATCTTACAAAATATCATTTTCCCTGCTCCAAAAATCTAACTTTAAGAAAAAATGTAAGATGGCTTAATTTTTTTTATTAGAATTCATACTAAAACTTGACATAAAAATTGCCATAATTTTCGTATTTTTGTTGTTTTAATATCTGAGCTAATTACATTTACAGAACTATTATGTACTTTAATAGTCTATGTTTTTTTTTAAAGAATTTGACGCCTTTTTTATTTTATTTATAATAAATATATAAGTTTCTTTAGTTTTTTATTTAGTTTCATTTAATTATTTCCTTATTTTGTATTTATTGCGAAAAATAAGTTAAAACTTTAAAGTTTTCTCCACCGGTCATTTATAGAAAACTATATTTTCCAGCTGGTCGATTAAGCTTTTGTTTGCATTTACTTGTTTAACTGTTTACATATTTAATTCCATTCAAAATTTTTGATTTTGCTAAAACAATTATTTTTAATTCTTTCCTTTAATAAAAAAACTTGCTTTTTTAAATTTGTTCGTAAATAAATTTATTTTCTGATAATTAAAAATTTTGATTAACTTTCAGTTTCTTTTATAAAATTTTAAAGGCTTATGCATTATAAATTAATTACTTCATTAACAAAAAAGGTTTCTTTAAGAAAAATAACGACAATCATGCAAAAAAACCCACTTTTTCATTTGAAAAAGATATTAACAATGTTTATTTCTTGCATAATTAAAAGGAAATTTGGAAGTAATTTCATATTTGAATAAAATTATGAATCGAACCAAAAAATACGTGATCTGGCACTTTTTTCGTAGACTTATTTTTTCAAAAATTGTATACTCCTTTTCAAAGATCTTTATTGAAAACCGAAGTTTAACTCTGCTCTATTGTATTTTTTACAACTTTTTTCTAACTGCAATTCTTAACACAGTAGACAATTAGACATAATGTAAAAATTACAATTGAACATGACAAGTCAAAACTGTCATCTAGGTACTTGAAGTTGAAGTAAATATTTATTTCTGGCAATATTAAAACTTCCATTTTAATATCGAGTCTATTAAATTTAAAAGGAAGATATTTTTAAATTATTTACATCTAGCGTTATATTCCTTAAAGCTTCTCGTTCTTTAAAAATCAATATATTCCCATCAAGATTTTTGTCTTACTTCTTAAATATTGTAAACAAGAACAAATGTTTTCATGTAATAAATAAGTGACGAAATTTTATTATCAAATAATTTTTTTTATGTGATAAGCCGTGATTATTTCTGCAAAAAACAGTAATGTCTACTAAAATGTAATATTTGTCTCTCGATGATTCAAATTTTAAAAAAAAGTTTTGAAAGTGTTAAATTAAAAATGTAAAACATTTTAAAAATTCTGAATTTAAGAATCAAATGTTGAACAATTTAAAATTTTAACATTAAAATTTAATTTGGTATTGAATATAAGTGTTTAATATCGTAAAATTGACAACTGTAAGCCTTCTAACTTGATCAGGATTAAATTAATGGCCTCCAAAATCTGATTCTTTTCCTTATAATAAGTTTTCGATTTCAAGGCTTTACATTTATTCCAATTTTTCACGAGGTTTGACATAGAATAATCTGCTTATTGCAGCTTTAAATTATTTATAACCTGAAGCTGCAAAAAAATGTATTGCCGAATCATAAGTGATTTCATTTAAAACGTTTAAAATTAAATAATTTGAATTGACAGGTTATACTCTAAGAATATTAGAAATTTTACAAATACTGAGATTTTTAATTTTAAATTTATAAACTAGTTTCTTTTAATAATAATTATTTTATTTTTACGCTTCTAAAAGAAAATAATTACACTGTAATTTTAATTTTTTTCATTTCAAATTTCTCTGATTTAAAACCTTTTAATTTCAAAGGCTTTGAAGTTATAATCCAATCTTCGAAACTGAATAATTTTGAATTGAATAATTATTTGATTGATAACATACTTCTAATTTGAAATAAAATTGTGGAATAATAAAGTATTTCCATGCAAAATAGTTATGCTAAAGTTTAAACGCTTCCTTTTACATTTTGACATTGTCGACTTCTGAAAAATTTCAAACTAAAAAATTTAGAACTATGAGTCCTAATTACTTTGCTGAGTTTTTTTGTTGAATTTAACTAATTATTATAAAAATAAGGGCATTTTTTTTTAATTGCTCCAGCTTATTTGAATGCTCTCCTTCATTGAACGACAGTTTCATTTTTATTTAACTAGATTGTACTTAAATTTAACACCATTTAACATCACCAATTTTAACTGAAATTTACTTAAATTTAACGAAACTTTACTTAAATTTTGAATTCAACTAAAATTTATCCACTTTTTGAAATGATCTAAATAATATTCAATCTTTAAGTTGAGTTTTACAACATAATTTTTAAAATTGCACTACAACAAATCTTAAAGTACGAATAGAATTGTTTTAAAACTTATTTACTTAGTATGTAGAAAATTTCACTTTCGAAAGAAACCAGACAAGAAATTAGTTTTAAAAAATAATTTTAGAAATTTCAGTAAAATTCTAAAGTACGAAAAAAATTTTTTTACATTTATTTATTGTCTCGAAATTTTAAAATATTAATAAATAGAATATTTTTAGGTTCTCTTAAATTTGAATATAATTAGGTAATTCAGTGTTCATAACATTTTTGGCGTACAGGCCGTACAGAGCCAGCCGGCCGACTCAACTATAGCAAAGATTGCTATAGTGATGGCGAAAGCGAACGCGAGAAACAGAAAATCGCGTTCGGTTTGGAAATCAACAACTTTCGGTGTGCGCCCTGGCCCCGCCACGCCCCCTAACGTGCTCGGAGGACACGGTTGCCATAGAAACGATGAAAAGTTGAAGAGGACAGCACTACTTACTGACTCATGCCGTACCTACTATTGGCGAGAAAACTATAGGCATCTGCCTTTGAAGCTTAACAACTCAGTAAAAAAAAATACTAGCGCAACAAAAAAAACAGTCATTTAAAAGCTGAAAGTGTTCTACGTTAATGAGCTTGAAGACGTTTATGTAAACAAATGTTTATGCTTAGCAGACTGAAAAATGTAAACAAAAGTAAGGATTTTCGGGTATATTTAAGAACAGGCAAGTTTAGAGCATTATTTCTTATACAAGGGGCGATGGAAAAAATTTCAAAAAATTCATGAGTATAAGGAAAACTGTTGTGAATCAGTTGCAGTTGAGAAATATAAAAAAATAATAAAAATTGTTGCTTAAAAGCACAAAAATGTGCAACCCGTGGCCAGGTGCCATTCAAACATTCAGAACCAGGGGTCGAAGAATGGCACCAGCGGACGGAAATAAAAAAAAAAGTCCCCCCCCCCCCCGCTTTCTGTCACTTGTTTTCCAACAAAAAAAATGTATAAAAATATTGCGATTTTCACAAAAAATAAGACTAACACGTCCTTCCAGGTTATTGAAAATAAATACAGAGCCTATCCATTACAGTTTTCAGTTTGAATCGCTTTAATATCTGTATTAGAACTGAAGAGTTTTCCTCATATTCATGAATTTTTTCAAATTTTTCACATCGCCCCTTGTATAAGA